>NW_027633347.1:112500-152500 GCF_053919585.1 Euprymna scolopes
ATAACAGTTTACTTATTAATGGCCCTATGTTATAGAAACCTTCACGTTGTTTATTTGTGCTTGAATTTAAGATAAGCGCAGATTCAAGAAGTCTCCGGTGCGGTTTATTTGAAATAACTTTAACTACTTTTGCCTGTTTAAAGTCAAAGGCGTGATGATGCTGCAATGAATGAGAGTATATATATATATATATATATATATATATATATATATATATATATATATATATATATATAGGTATAATTTGTAATCTGTAATACTGGGTTGTAGGCGCAAAGTTGACTTTTTAATTAGATGTGTATCAATCATCTACTACTAATTATAATTCCATACACTGATGACTGCGTGGGGATAGGTCATACTATCATATAATTATTCATAAAATTTTTGTCATAAACAACCTCTAACTTGGACTGAGTTTTTTTTTATGAGTGCTATAATACTCTGTCAGATTTAGCGTAATTCAATATCCTTCCGCCTGCACTTGAATACTGTGTGACTAACCTCCTGTATTTGTCCGCCTGTCTCGACATTATACATATAACTTATTTTGTCCCATTATAAGTCACGGTTACTGAGGGCATAGATACCTGCCACAGATTATTTTGTGACTGAGTTCCATCCCTTCTAATAGTAATGAGACCTATTTCCTATACTTATAATTGCGTAAGTATTAAACAGAATTGGATATGTGTAATAGTTTATAGTTTATAGTTTTTTGTATGTATATATATATATATATATATATATATATATATATATATATATATATATATATATTCCTCCTTGTCTATCTATTTCTGTATTTAGTGGTCGTTCATGTTTTTTTTTTCTTTTTCAGAAACAACTAAGGCGTTTTGGTTTACATTATCTGTTGCCATTTTTTACGATAATATGCAGAAAACGAAGTATTCTCATATCCATCCAATGTGCCGTAGGGGATTCATAATGATTAAGAGTGCTTAATCACCACGAAACACGTTTTCTCGCAAAGTTTTATAAAAAAGTAATAGAACGGTCTCGCTAACATTTTTATATACCTTTGTCTACGTGGTGTAGCAAACTAAGTATTATCCAATCCTTTCGATGCTCAATAGAGGAATTCGTATAGATCAATATTTAATGCAAATATGAGAACAAATTTTACTATATCCAAACATAGATTTGGCAAAAACAGCTATAATGTTTCGCTCATTTCTGTGGCTATCTCTAGACTATGTATGTGTATGCATATATATATATATATGTGTGTGTGTGTGTGTGTGTGTGTGTGTGTGTGTGTGTGTGTGAAAGTCACCTTGTGTGCGTGATTTGCTTCTTTATAGGTTTCGAATCGACTGAATCTATATTTTCAAATATCACACGAAGGTAATTTATATGTCTGGCAGTACTTGGTACAGAAATTCGGACGATAAGTACCGAAAATCGAGAAAATCCGTTCATAAAAGTATTCTTTCTTTCTTATGAATAAAAAAAATATTTTTACAGGAGAATATGTTAGATTACTCCCGCAAAAGAGGTAATAAAAAATCAACAAATATTTTTTTTACAGAAAACCAGATTGTTTGTTTACATCTTGAAACACAAACCATTTTTTTTTACATCTTGAAATACAAACCATTTTTTTTTACATCTTGAAATACAAACCATTTTTTTTTTTACATCTTGAAACACAAACCATGTTCAAGGCCGAGTGTTACTCACTATTTTATTTAATTTTTCTCTTGTTAATAGATTCAATTTAAGATAAAAGAAAATATTCTATTTTAAATAACCGAAAATCTTTTCTTCGTTTTCATATTTTAAAACTAAACATTAATCAGAAGTGGGTTTTCAAGCCTAAATATCAGTTTTCGTGATATTGTAAACAAACACATGCATAATTTGATGATGTACGTTATTATTATTATTATTAGTAGTAGTAGTAGTAGTAGTAGTAGTAGTTTTATTATTATGACTACTACTACTATTATTATTTATTATTATTATTATTTATTTGTTTTGTTATTTTGCGAATTAGTCTATCGAGCAAATTATTCATCGATATATATATAGTATTTAATAGAGGATTGATTTTGTAAAAATACATACGCATTAGTCCGCATTAATTAAAATAAACTGTGGCAATCGCTTTATTGCAGATTAGTAATATATCAATATTTCACTAAATATACGTCACACAAAAATGAAAATTGTATCATAAAATGACAGTTTCAAGGTTAGTTATTTCCCAAAATTTTATTCAAATTCATGCGATATTCACGAATTTATTACATTTTATTTATTATCAAGTAATTCCATCGCTTTATTGCAGGTCTTTTAAAATACACAAAAAAAAGAAAAAGGGGGGGCGATTAACGGTTATCGAAAAGGAAAGGAGTGTTGCTGGACTTGCAGAAGGATTGTTCATCAAAGATTTAGTTATAGAGCTGGAAAGGGATCCAAGAACTTTTGCTTCATTCGTGAACAACCCCAACACCAAATACAGAAAGGATAAGGGAACAAGGAGAAACCTTTCACATCGTGATATTCGGAAAATTCGTAGGGAAGTCAACCGAAACCCAAACAGAACCAGTGCTTCCATTTTTTCAAGAACTGGAATCACTCTAAGATCCAGGCAGGCCCGATGTAATGGGTTGAATGAGATGGCAAGGAACGTCAAAACTACTCCAAGGCCTCCATCGAGCAAACAGCACAGGGAAAACGAATGGTTTGGGCATAGAATTACATGAAAATGGATTTCCAACGTGTCCTATTTACAGATGAGATCCGTGCTTCTCTTGATGGTCAGGATGGATGGGCCAAAGTTTGGAACTCGAACGGAACGCCAACCCCTTACAGAGTTCATCACGAACGAGGAAGTGTAGTCATCATGTTTTGGTCGAGAATTATAAGGGATAAGTTGGTTTAACTATTCCGTCTTCCACAGGATGTAAAACTTACCAGAAATGCATACACGGCCTTTTTGGATAAACATTGTCACCATGGCTAGATGACTACCATTGTCACGTCGCTTTAAGATGATTTTTTATGTATGGCAATGCAGCATCCCGTTCTGCTAGGGAGACTGCAGCCTTCCTTGAATCTATGGGCTTCTTTGGAGAAACTCTCATGACCTGACCATCGTGTTCTCCAGACCGTACCACATTGCATGTTTCTGGTCAATATTAAAAAGAGGCGTTTTTGAGGGAGGAGAGCCATTTACTTCAAAGGATGCCTTTAGTTGATAGTTGATATTGATAGAGCTATAACTCCTTTTTGAGATAAAAAAATTGACTTCCCCGTGGGACAAAAGGTTGTTTTAAGTTATTTAAAAAATGGTGGATATGTCGATAAATAATTAATTTATTAAAAGTTTAACACCTAGGATGTGCTTTTTCTTATTATTCTTTGACAGAAAAATATAATATAAAAATAAAGTTCGCATGATAAGACATTGTATTTTTGCTCTAAAACAACATTTTAAGAAACCTACAATAAAGTGATGGACAATGGAAATTTCACGATAAAGAATAAAACGTCATATCTTCGTGAATATCGCATGAATTTGAATACAATTTTTGGAAATAACTAACCTAAGAGCAGTCGTTTGATGATATAATTTTCATTTTGTTTGTATTTAGTGAAATATTGATATTTTACTAATCTGCAATAAAGCGATTGATGCAGTTTATGTTAAAGCGTATTGTACGACCGAGCAACCCCGGGCATTCAGCTAGTATAATAATATAGACTATCGGAACCTGTGGAATTTCCACAGTTAACACGTTTATCTATAATATATATTGATGTTTATATTCTGTAGATGTTCAGCGTAAGTGGGGATGTCCTGATATCATTGTAGCCTTTTTTCTTAAAACTGCAAAAGTATTGATCTAAGCTAGCATCGATGCCCGACGTAGCCCGGTTTAAAAACACGCTTATATATGATATTTTAATTCATGCAGATTTCGTATATATTATTATAATCCATTTTCTATCGGTTTTCATATACTATAAAGTTGTTTTCTTCAGCGTTTAGCGAATCCAACGTACTCTTGCAGCGATTCCAGCGGTTCTCCAATTTAGTTCTACTGCTTCCAGCTAACTCTTGCAGCTTCCAGCGGTTCCAGCTCACTTCTGCAATGCCTCCACCTTAATCCAGCGGCTCCCTACTTCTTACAACGCCCTGCTTCGGATCGTTACCTCAGGGAACCAAGAATCTCAACATCGGGAGACCCGCGTTCTCGCTCCAGGTAATCCTTAAAATATGGTCGTATATTTTACCCTTTTCTTGGTAAACAAGAAAATACGATATTGGATCGTCTTAAATCGACCATCTGTGTTGGTAATCATTCATTGCTTTTAGCGTTACCACTTTGTATGCTGTTTAGCTTTATTAGTTGTTCGGTCGATTGGAATCTTCACACGCCTCTCGCAATTCTGGAAAAAATGAAAACACAAGCAAATAATGTCAGAAAACGTATTTGTAATCGCGATTTTATTTTATAAATTAAATCCATTGCACAGAATACAAATTGATTACAGGAAATACCGTCTAACAAAGACTAGGGAATTTTCTGGATTAGGCGAACATATAACATTACTTCTGTAAATCTAATATTATATTCCTTAATTCGGTTTGCTATATTATATCATACTAATGTACTATATTTCAGTGTATAAATCAATGGGGTAGTGTAGCTTTTTAAAAGATAATTATATAAATCTACCAGTTATTATATCCATGACCTCATTTAAAATATTGTGTGTGTGTTTTCCATGACTAGTTCATAGTCATACTGAATCAAAACATGTATCATTTATAAATGCACTTTTGGTAGTTTGTGAGTTTTAACCATCCACACACATGGACAGATGGAATTACAACTAAAACAGTCTAACAGGGTTACCTGGTATTTCCTGGTTGGGTACGGGGGAAAACACCACCTAATTCAACAATATAAGGAGTCACTTTTGGGGTATATTCAAGTTTTGAAAGCAGATGTTGCCTATTTGGTTCCCTTAAAAAATGAAGTAGCAATTCTAGGGGAAAAAGTTTGTCATGATAGTTGTGTTTAGATTTAAGTATTGAAAGAGAGTATGGGAAATTGTTGACATTGGTTGTAGCTAGACAAGTTTTTGATGTGAATCATTCGCAATGAACCAACCACACCATCCACTGGGTATTCAATTTTTATGTATATAGTTTAGTTTGATATTTGTCCTGTGGATATGAGTTCTACTCTTTAACATTACCTTATCTTTGAATAGAGAGAATAGTATAGTGTGTCTTTTGTTACCACGAAACCATCAGCTATGCTTTACTACTTCCTGCTGATACTTAGTTTAGTACCATTTCTGTTTGCATGAAATTACCTCATCTTTTAAAGGGCCACGTAGTGTATATTCATCCTCCTCCAAAGTAACCAATCATATGCGTTCAGAAGAAGCACATGTTTTCTAATTACAGTAAGTTGATGACAGTCGTATTTGAATAGGGTTAGACCTCAGAAGAGTTGGATAGTTTCAAACGACGATGCGCAAGAAAATATCAGACTTTAAAAAAAAATAAAGCATGATTATAAAATACGAAAACAAAAAAATAATTCATGTAAATACAACATAGAAAACTATCAGCAATTAAAGAAACTACTGGTAGATGGTGTAGGGTAATTTAAATTTGAAAAATAAATCGTAATAAAATTTATATTTTTAACAAATTTAAGGAACTGTTACTTCAAACATTGTACTCGATGAACAGTTTTTTTAAGAAGAGTGGCACTTGTCAAAACCTCAAAGATTATAATTGCACATGAATAACTACAAAAAATGGCATTTGTATATATATAACATTTCACCGATGTCAGAATACTGTTATACTGAGATAAAGTAATTATTTTCATTTTTAAATGTATTAAGCTTTCTATTTTGTAAAAATGTTTGCATCTGGAGACATCATTTTGTTGTAAATAACTTAATGAAATTAAAACAATCACACAAATCAACAAAAGTTATATTATTTACTTGATCAATTCATGTCATTGATTTATTGTGCAAATATTCCTTTCTTTTCAGTTTCTGTATCCGGATAAAAATTGCACAGACGGCAGTCAAGTCTTCTACGATGCACTCCATAGTAGCCTTTAATCTCCATTTTGTAAACCTTGATCCAAACCTGTAAATCCAAATCCAAACCGTAAGCACAAAATATAACTCTAACCTTCGCACTATCCGAAACTTAAACGTCATATAAAAAAATCCCTAAACACGGCTCGTCTTAATGAAACTCACATAATTATGCAAATAACGTGTGCGCTTACTGTGCTAAACAGACGAAACATATATTCGGTAAACGCGAGATATTCTAAAACATATCTCATTGGAAGTTTATTGCCAAAGATCGAAATCGACATTATTTTCGAATAAACCTAATATAAATTCATGTCAAATCAACAGACTGCACTGTTGAGACACTTGTAGTCTGTCTAAACTGTACGAACGAACTGACTAAACCAAGATGGCCGACTCCTATTTATATCACCACAAGCAAGGGAGGTAATCATGTAACTGACGCAAGGGAGGTAACCAATGTCTACATTAACATTGCTGCTGTCCTCAAGTGAATAATTTATTTCTGATTTAACAAGTCCCTTAGAAGCTCAGACGAAGCTCCTGCCTTGGTCAAACAATCAGAGACCTGATCACAACCCTTGATCCATTCTATCTGTATCTCTCCTCTACTCTTCATTTCCTTCAGCCTTGCTACATCTATTCTCAATCGTCGATCGCTTACCAGATTGTTGGAATTCAATGTCTCCACAAGTGATGCATTATCTGTCTTGCAGAGAACGTCTGGCAATTTAGATAACTGAAATACCTCTTGTATCATAACCGCAGTCAAACCACCAGCATCAGCTCCCTCATTCAGAGCAAGAGTCTCTGAGGCCAATGGGCTTTTTGTCACTCTGTCCAATTTCTTTGACGCCCAACACATGGGGGCCATTTTGTCAGTACTTCCTCCAATAAAGACAACAAAACCACCCTGTGAAGATCCATCTTCCAGACTGGCATAAGAGGCATCAGTATAACACAAAATGTGTAAATCTGAGGGCTTTCCCAATTTTGGAAATGTTATAGAACCTTTCTTGGATTTCAATTTTGATAAGGCTTTATTCGCCTCAAATAAGGCGTTTACTTTGGGATGCTTTCCAGTGTTGCTCATTTTACACACATCAAAAGCTATATCAGGGCGTGTTTGAGTTGAAACCCACATCATCTGACCTGCAAGTCTCTTCAACTCATGCTTTTCTTCTTCATTCAGTTCATCATTTTTCCTCAGTATCCTCCCTTTGCTTATTTCTATTGGAGATATGGAAGATACATATAGATCTTGTTCTACAGTGATCCCATTTTCCTGTTGATTAACATTCAGTCCAACATATTTGAATGTTCCACTTTCATGAGATCCCACCTTAAATTTTTATTTCAATGTTGCAATCACATCCCTTTCAAACTCTGTGTTTCCACAGAAAACAAAATCATCCACGTGCATAGCAAGAATTCCAGTCAAATTTCCTTTAATATCATGCCACAAAAACAATGCATTATCATAAGCACTTGCTACTCCTTTTAATTCAATCAAAGCCTGAGTAACTCTCTTGTACCATGCCCGTGGAGCATCATTCAATCCATAGATGCATCTTTTAAATTTCCACACTTGAGATTTAGGACAAACATCAGATGGTGGCCTCAGGTACACATCTCTCTCTAAAGTACCACCTTGCAAAAAGGCTGAGGTAAAATCTATGGTCTGCAGCATCCAATTCTTTATTGATGCGGTTAGCATGACCATTCGCATAGCTTCACGGCTACATGTTGGGGAGTCCGTTTTCAGATTACTATTTTCTTCATAGCCTCGTGCTACAAGGCGAGCTTTCATTGTTTTCTGATTATCCTTGAATTTTTCAGTAATCACCCATCTTGTGGATATTGTTTTTTGACCTGTGTATGGCACACATTCAAATACTTCATAGGTGTTCATGTTTTTTATTTCTTTATGCTTGGCATCCATTACAGCTTTCGACTGCTCTTGTTCAGCGGTGAGCAGGACTACATTTTCCTGTTCAGTATATTGGGGCACTTCTCTCCAATGATCAATATGATTCCAGTTGATACAAACTTGATCCTCGTTTTCATCCTCAGGTTCTATATTGATCCAATGACTATATTTGCCAGTTGATTTAGGCTGTACTGACATAACCTTTCCTTTCTTCCACTCCCCACTTCCATTTATTTTATAAGTTATGGTCTTATTTCGGCCAGGTTTTTCAGTCTCATCTCTTAAACTGGTAGAACTATCAACAACTTCTTCTCTGTCTATATCTTCACTTTCTACCACTTGATTCTGCAACTCCTCCTCCTCAACTGAAAGGTATTCATTCTTCCCTTCTGTAGTGTTTCCCAGCATTTCAGCTTTTTTTGTTCTTTTTTCGTTGTTTTTATTCACTTTCATCAATTGGCACGGATGCATCCTATAAAATGCTCCGCCATGTCTGATTAAGACAAACTGGCCTTCTCTGCCTAACACTTTTGCTGGACCACGCCATCCTTTAAAACCCTGCCTCCGATAATAGATTTGGTCTCCGGTAGCATAATCTTCATCAGCATAAGTTCTGACATTAGACCTGAGAGCTCTCCTAATTCTCTCACTGGACTCAGCTTCCAAAAAGTTTCTCCTTGCACTATAGAGAGCATTTAAATTTTTTCTCACCATGTCACTTGTAGTAGAGGACTCCATAGCAGGTAACTGGTCTGTTAGAATTGAGGGTGTATTTACATTGAAACCGAATACAAGTTCATTTGGACTGTGTCCAGAGTAATTGAGGAGGGCATTTTTTGCACAAATAGCCCATGCCAAGGCAATTTCAGGTTCACACTTCTCATCGTCAATTGTTTTTTTCATTGCCTCAGCAACTATCAAATTATGACGTTCTACAGTACCGTTGCTGAATGGACTTTCTGCGGCAGTAGTACAGGTCTCTATGTTGAGTTTTTCATTCATCTGTCTATAGTGTTCGTTGTTGAATTCACCCCCATTATCACTCAGAAAACGAACAGGAGATCCGAAATAGGTAATCCACATCATAAAGATGTTTTTGATGATCTCCTCCTTCTTCTTTGTTTTGATCAATGTTGCCGCTGAATACCTGGTAGCGGCATCAATGAGATGTAGTATCCACACCTCATTGTGGATGAACTCTTTCAAATCCATGCAAACTGTGTGATTAAATCTATTGCCAAGAGGCAATCCCACAACCGGTCGCAGTGGAGCTTTTTTAAATCTAAGGCAAATTTGACAGTTTTCACAAACCTCCTCAGTCGCCTTTATAAATTCCTTGTCATTGAATTTGCCACTTTTTTTAACCAAGGAAACAAGTTTTTCCTTCGAGGCATGAGCAAACTGTCGATGAAGTTTTTCTGCTTTTTTTTTTCTGTGAAAGAACACTGACCAAAATTCTGAACATGTAATACAATGTTCTTAGTACCACTATGATCCAACAACTTATTTGTTAAGGGGAGACAATAGTGCCCTGAAGTTGTGGTCTTTAGTTCAATACATTTATCAAAAATCCAGCACATATCTTTCCGGAAATCTAGCACTATTCCTGCTGTCTTCATTGATTTGTGACTTAATAGAAGAGGCAAGTCGTTTTTCACAATATCTGCTTCGATATAAACTCTTATACCTCCGAGTGTAACCGGAAATTTAGCAACTTTAATTGCTGTGACAGCCACTCCATCACCAAAACAAAAACTCCGGTCTGAGTTCGTATACTTCACTAGTTGCAGGTCACTTTCATTTAAAGTATCTAAATAAACATCAAGCCACACTTCGCCAGCCAGTGTGCGAGTACAAGCAGAATCCAAGACTGCCATTCCAAATGTTTCCTTTACAAGATTTGAGATTTTTTCATTTGTACTGTTCAAATAAATATTTTCTTGAATGAACAACGTAATGTGTATTTGTTCTGTCGCTTCCGTAAACCTGGGCGTATTTCTAGGACACTCTCTAATTAGATGGTTCGGAGACTGACATTTGTAACACAACAACACGTTTCCACTTCGGTCACATGGATTAGATTGTCCTCGACGAAAACGCCTTTTGTTGTTACCCGGTTTAGAATAATTATAGTTGACGATTTCGGGCTCTGATTTCACTGCCGGTACATTTTCATCACGATAAATGTCACCAAATACTTTCTTTATCGGTTCCTTCATGTTTTGATACGTCAAAACAGAACACGTTATCCGCGCTAATTTTTCGTTCTCTTCCGATATGTTAACCGCGTTCAAAACAAGAAAAGCTTGCACTCCTTCCGGTAGAATAATGTAGAATTTTTTTAATCTTTGGTACAAAAACTCATAACGAACAAGAAAGTCATTTATACTGGTACCTGACGATCTTTTATAAGTGTAAAATTCCTTAAAAGTCATGTAAGCGCGCGTGTGTTCATCCTTTAAATATATGTCATCCAGTTTCTTTATTAAGATCTTCAAGCCATCTCGTCCGCCGATGTCACTTGTTGGCAATTCACGGACACATTCTCTAATATTCGGTGGTAGCGTCAAAAACACTGCTGGCCCTTTTTTTTCCTCAGAAAGATCCGTGAACAACGACCACATTTCAACGTCTTGTTTCCAGTTCTCGTAAACATCCTCCCCCTCCAACAATGGAGGTTGTTTGTTCGAAGTTGCCATATCCGATATCCGATCTGTCTAGTGCTACAGACAAGCTGTACAAAAAAAAAAAAATTTTTTTTTTTTTTTTTTCGTTTTGTCGCACACAGAGGGATATCTCTGCTACCATTTGTTGAGACACTTGTAGTCTGTCTAAACTGTACGAACGAACTGACTAAACCAAGATGGCCGACTCCTATTTATATCACCACAAGCAAGGGAGGTAACCATGTAACTGAAGCAAGGGAGGTAACCAATGTCTACATTAACATGCACATCTTCTCACACCCCTCATATTTCATCATTTCTCGAGTTTTTATCAGTTTTGGAATTTCTTTAGCATTTGAACAATATAAAATTATTTAGCTCCTTCTGAGTAAAGTTTCTCTTTTTAAATAACTCCGCTGTTTTAGTGCCTATTCTATTTTAATTAAAGTAAAATATTGTTTATAAATTCTGGAGTTTATCCATCAATATTGTTGACTAACAATTTTCTTTTGCACTTCGACATAGAAAATTACTGAAATTCTCCTGAGTAAAGTTTCCCTTTTTAAATAACTCCGCTGGTTTTAGTGTCTATTCTATTTTAATTAAGGTAAAATATTGTTATAGAAATCGAATCGTTCAAAATACGCTGAATAATTGGAATGTGAACGTTTTATGCTTGCATTAAGATCTTATCAATATCGGTTTTTTGTTCCGGACGAATATAATTATTCCGATTTGAGCTAGAGATTAAAGTTTGCAAAGCCTTGCCAGGATGGATCATTAATGAGTTTCTGAAAGCCAATTCTCCATGGACTGCCACGTCTCCTCTTATCGCGTGATCCAACACGGACAGAATCACACAGACACAGACACCAACGCATATATATATATATATATATATATATATATAATGTGTGTACGCTTTTATATATATATATATATATGTGTGTGTGTGTGTGCGCGCGCGTCTGTGTGCACACTTATAAAGTTCAGTTATTTCTCGCACTAATTTTCTCTCTCTCGATATATATATATATATATATATGTGTGTGTGTGTGTGTGTGTCTGTGTCTGTGCCTGTGTGTATCTGTGTGTGTTTTTGTGTGCCAATAATAGAAAATAATGGACGATATGAATTTAAATGGAAGAGAAAAAGCCTAATTGTGTTTAATTGTGGAGCATTTGCTTCTCAGTTTATGTCGAATAAGTAGAAAATAAAATGTACGGTTTCGAGCCCAACAACTCGACCACCTTTTATACACCATTACTCCGAAACAAAATTATAATGATCCACGATTTAGACCAGTCTACAGACATATCTAGACGGAATAAGTGCAAAAAAGGGGGAAACGATCTATATTTTTCCTTATTTCCCAACAGTAATTGAAATCCAAAACTGAATAATAAAACACATTTGAAAACAATTAAAAAACACAAATCTATTTAAACTTAAACTTTTTTTTCATAAAATCCACGCGTAAGGCCTATTGTCGAGCATTATGTTATCAGTTCCACTTACAGTATATATATATATATATATATATATATATTGATTTCTTATATTATGCATACATCAATATCCTTTATATTCTATAGTTATTTGTTACATTCATTATACGGTTAAAGTCCCACATTCCATTTAAAAATTAAAGCAAAACACCAATATATGAGAACGATTTTGCAAACGATTATTAATTAACATATTCTATTACAAGACCGGGCTCATTAATGTACGTTTAGTTGTTTTTATTCTGATGTCATATGGTCGGATAGATTATATTTTATTTTAAGTGAAACCATTTACGCCGGTATGTTAAAAATTGTAAATTTGTGTGCAAGTTAGTTCCTGCAAAAAAGATCAATGGGTTGTTTACTTATGCCTCTGTTGTAGTTGACGTCGGCGGTCGCACCTGAAATGCTATTCGGTTCATGTGAATTAAAACGCGGAAGGAAAAAGAGTGTATGAAAGCAAAATACAGGAAATATTTTCACTCGCAGAAATATTTTCGCATGCCATTGACTCTGGCTTCTGCATTTTTGCGGAACAGTGTCGAGTTTGAAATAAAAATGCATCGAAAAAAAAGAAACGCAAAAGTAAGCTGCAGTCAACAATGCAATGACTTCCTCCCAGTTCACTTGTAGACGAATAAAGTAATCCATGCCAGAAAATCGGCGTTATGTTTCCATCAGATATTTCTTTACAGCATCGAGCATTGACGTGAAGAATCGATCAGAGAAGACCAAGAAACAGAAAAAAGATATGATGGCTCTATTATTGAATATGTATATATATATATATATATATATATATATATATATATATATATATATGTATATATATATATATATATATGTATGATTGCGACGTCTTTTCAGACAAGCGCGACTCCCTCGGTCACTGAAAATCCATGTGCCTGAATATGACTTTTCAGTCCTGCCAGCACTATGCACACCTTCAAGCAGACATGACATTGAAAACAGTCATTGTTTTCGATGAAACTGCCAGCAACCGAACCCGTATCATCGCGCACTTTCATGTGATTTACAAGATTTTCCTTGGCAAACAGAGCCTGATCACACACCTCACAGATCCAAAAGTCTTCGTGATTGAGCGGCACAGTTTGGCGTTCCCTACATGTTCTCGAGCTTAGCTCGATCTATATTACCGGCTATAAAGTGTTCTGTAGGTATGTATATCAGCGCCCTTCACTCTTAGCGATATTACACTGGGGACTTCCAACTATCAAGAGCAACATGAAAGTTCACCAAACTCTCCTTGATGCTGGGATTTTTGGGAGTTGATACTCATCAAACTGAAGAAGATGATCCGCCCAACGCATATTGTTATTAACACTATTAGTAATACTGGTTGTTTTGGCATAATGTAAGACACATGTATCACGGAAAAAATATCCAAATTTAAACCAATAATTGCCTAAGGCAGTTCTGATAAAACATCTCGAGTAGTTCTACATGTGACTGGTACAAGGTCCATGTTTCAGATACATATAATAGGAATGACATTAAACACATTTGATATACTGACATTTTCGATGTCAGAGTCAGATCACTATCAGAAGACACTCTATCTTGTACCCTTCCAAGTAGGTCTGATGCCTTGCCGAATTGATAAGATACTGCCAAGATAGACATTTTTTTATGACTTCAATGTGCTTTCTATAGACGAAGATATAAGGTGCCACATATAGACCACCAGGAGCGGGAGTATGTATGATCTAAGTTTTCATAATACTAGCTCTCAGTTCGAAACACGTGAAAAGATTTATCATTAATTGCACATCTACTGGGGAGTGTGTCACAAGGTCAGCATCATCAGCATACAGCAGCTCCCTAACAAGTTCATCACTACAAAGTGTTTTGGCTTAAAATCTTCTTAGGTTGAACTGTTTTCGAGTCGTTCGGAATTTAATATAACATCTATATCGCAATCATAGAATCCATATCAGAGCACATTAGTCAGATAGAGCGAAACAATGTTGGCGCAATTATATAAACTTTTAACTCAATTAGCATTAGCTCCATGTATCATTTGTGCCGTCCCTCCCCAAATTGTATTTGTCATGTTTTACCCCCCCCAATCGCCAAATTTGCTCGAGGTGACATGTCTCGTTGAAAGTTTGGTGGCCAAAAAGTGGTGCTCATTTTACGTTAAATTTCTATGAAAAGGTGATCCCCAACTCTAAAATGTTATTTTCTTTTCAGAATTTTTTATTTCATATAATTTATAAAAGCTGTTTAAACGTATTGGCTAAAAAAGTAGAACTTCATCTTTCTAGGGTCACCTAAGGTCACGTGGTAAAATTCTACTTATTTAAATAAGAATGTTAAGTTTATAATCGATGAGATTAAAGCGAAAAAAGAAAAAAAATGTAAATTGTGGAATTTAGAGGGGGGCAGTAGATCTTCAATTTTTTTAGGTGTAACACGACGCTGGGTCACGTCATTAAAATTCACTGATTCTTTGTAGTCGTTTAAAGAATAATAAAACAAATAAAATCTTTTGAGATTATTCGTAAGTGTTTTTGTTCCAATATAAACACACAATAAAAGCCACACATTTTTCTATCTCGACTGAATTATTTTTCAGCTAGAAACTTATTAAAATTATCAATTTATTTTATTTAGATGGAGTTTTATTATGTTTAAAAGTTGCCAGGGGCAAATAATTCTGGACCAGTTTTTAAAACAGGTCGATGTTGGAAATAATAATTCCAAATAAATTTTATTATGTTATTAAGATTACGGTGGCAATCTTTCTAGGGCAATTGCTCTTGACATATCTAAAGCCTTTGATAGGGTATGGCATAAAGGTTTACTTCATAAGATCGCTAGCTATGGTATAGCTGGAAAAGTCTTCTCAATTATTAAATCATTTCTTTCTGATAGGTTCATAAGAGTAGTAGTTGAGGGGCAAAAATCAGAAGCTCACAGTATTAATGCCGGTGTCCCTCAGGGATCCATCCTGGGCCCAACTCTTTTCCTGATCTACATTAATGATCTTCCAAATCATATCCTTACATCATTTGTAGACATTTATGCTGATGACACTACCATTTACGGTACCACATCTAAGACAGTAAACGACCAAGTTCTCTCCAATTCTCTCTCCTCTGATCTTGAGCACGTAGTACAATGGGGAAAGGAGTAGCTGGTTACTTTTAATGCATCTAAAACCAAGCTTCTCTCTTTACATCATCAACATTCTAATTCACATTTGTCATCAATTGAAATGAATGGCTCTCGTCTTCAGGAGGCCTCAAGTTTTGACAAGCTTCTGGGCTTGACCATTACTCCTGATCTTAAATGGAACACGTATATCAAATCTGTTGCCAAGGCCGCTGGAAAAATGGTGGGATGTTTCTATCGATCCAGTAGATATCTCACTGCTGATGCTATTCTCTACCTATATAAGAGCCAGGTACGTCCAAGGATGGAATACTGTTGCCACATCTGGGCAGGAGCTGCTAGAAAGGACTTGTCCTGCCTTGATAGAGTTCAAAATAGACTTTGTAGCCTCGTAGGAGATGCCCTTTTCTCCTCCTTGCAACCTCTATCTCACAGAAGAGATGTTGCGAGTTTGTCTCTGATGTATCGTTATTTTCATGGAAAGTGTTCAACTGAGCTTCAATCTATGGTCCCCCTCGCCAAACTTTCACAAGAAACACTCGTCTAGCTGTAAACACTATCAATAATTTCCCCCACTCTTTATCTGTGCCTAAACCTAAACGTAGATTCCATGAACAAAGCTTCTTTCTTAGAACTGCACGCCTGTGGAATTGTCTTCCGTTTTCCTGCTTTCCGGCTGACTACAATATGATTGTGTTCAAGTCTAAAGTAAATAAGAGCTTAATGAGCCGTTCCATATAAGTTATTAAATTTACCAAATTTTCATTACTAATGATTACTATATTGACCAATTTCTACTGTACACTCTTTAACCCTTATCCTTGAGTGGCCTCTGGGCCTTGATAATGTGGTGATGCCTTTGTAAAAAATAAAAAAAAAGATATAACAATTGTAAATAGAAGGCTTAAAATATTTTTCTGCTTAGAAACATTACCTAAGATACTGCTATTTAGAAGAATATATTTTCTTTATTTAATATGCAAATGCGGTTATCTTTAATAGTATATTTAGCAAGAATAATACTATATATAGAAAAAAATGAAACATTAAACAAAGAAACCTCTTGCATATGTTAATGAACTTGCGAACAAACAAACAAACAGACATACAAAGGTACGAATATATATATATATATATATATATATATACACACACATATATATATATATGTGTGTGTGTGTAGACTTGATGTAACATGTTCTCAAACATAAACATACACAGACACGTAATGATAAGAGATGCACGCATTAATATTATAACAAGCAGGAGCTGTTTACCGGCGTTGTTCGGTGGAAGCATGCCCACTTCGTAAGAAAAATGAAACTACATTGAATAGGCACCATGTAGCTCGCCATAGTAAGAAAAGTATTAGAAACACACACCTCATATTATGTGGGATGTTTGTCAAAGTATTTCCTGCAAATTTAAGATTGATATTCGTTGTCAGCACAACACTCGCAAAGACTAAAACCATAATTATGGAGGTGGCCGTGTCAGGCAAAGAGAAGTAGATTTATCTATTGCGCGTTTGTACAATACTGAATTACAGTATAATATGCACGTCATTATATCTCGAAAAGAACTTGCACTCGCCAAAGTTCGCAGATTGAAATGCTGAAAGCATGTAATAATTGATCTCAATGATCGTCTTCAGTGTCATGCATGCTTGAGTGTGTGAATTCACCGGTAGGTCTAAAAACAAAAAAAAAAAAAGTTATTTTTGGGCTCATGGACTTTAAGCGTCTGAGGGAGTGGCACTTGTCTGAGAAGACGTTTCAATCAACATTTTATATATATATATATATATATATATATGTGTGTGTGTGTGTGTGTGTGTGTGTGTGTGTATGTGTGTGTATGTGTGTCTGAAGTGCATTTGATATCTATGTAATGCAGACTACATATAATCCTATAACTTTTTCGGGGAAAATGGCCAACAAGCACCGTGTATGTTTGTGTGTATGTATGTATGTTTGGGGTGGAGAGCGCTCTCGTAAGGCGTGGTGAATGCAACCTATCTAGGAGAAAGAAACCTCTGATTAAAAAAAAACATACATATTATCCTATAACTTTAAATTGCTTTTGATTATAATAATTCCAGTTAAGTATAATTTACGAGCATCTACCATATTATTATTTGGTTAATGTTGGTAATGAGTTCATTCTTCTATATTGCAGATATTTCAATAATATTTCATCAGGGTTCTTAATAAGTAAATAATGCAACGCAGGTTTGTCAGACCACAAACAAATACTCAAACGTGCTGTATGTCATAGAATGCGCAATGCAATATTGTTATTATATAGTTATCTTCGGGTGAGTGTCTCACTGTATGGACACCGTCTTCTGCCCAGCGAATATACCAGTTCGTGGTAATCTTTTTTTCAGTCAGCCGTGTAACATCGTCATTCTATGTAAGTCACGGGAAGAGCTTAGCTTTTGAATAGCTTCTTTTATAGATAGGAATTGAAAAATTATATCTTTCGGCCTTTTTTGTGTGATAACTGAAAGTAATGTTTACAGGCGAAGCCATATATGCTTTTGATAACACTCATCATGATTTTCTTTTGCCCACGTTCCCCCTAACAAGGCTTGTATTCACTTGGATATAAGTCACTAGTATTTGACACCATTCCCATGAAAGGTTAACAATATGTTCGTTTACGTTAAACTTCTGTATATCGTACACTCAAGAGGGCAAGTAGCTGGAAGGGAATTCCAAAGTCTAGCGTTCTGATATTTATGGACCTCAATAGTGAAGTGGTGAGATTTTTTGATTTTTTTTTTTGTAAAGCGGTGTTTCTTCACTGTAGATATTCTGAAATGCAAAAAAGCTAGACGTTGGAATTCTTTTCCTACTACAATCCATTTGCGACTTCATTCCATTATGGTCTGGACGTCATTTTCTAACGATTTCATTACCTTTGATTTATGTACACCTGTTCTTCCCTCATGCATGTTATAGAGCGCCGTCAGCAAATATGCCATATTTGACTCAATATTATCAGAGAGGTAGTTTATGAATATCAGGAATAAAAGTGGCCACAGCATCGACCCCTGAGTCATCCCCACATTAATGGCATGCTGTTTGGGTGCAGGTCCATCAATGACAACTTCGATGGTTCGATTGTCTAAAACGAATCTAATAATATTTGGTATTCGTCCAATTATACGGTACCATTTCATTTTCATTTGCAGCCCTTCCTACCAGACTTGGATATATCAAAGGCTTAAGGCCTGGCTTCGCCCACCTTATCCAGTACATATTATATGCGTTCAGAGATGACTATTAGACTATTTATAATAGACTGACATTGTTTAAATCCATACTTTTTCTTATATAAATAACTTAACTCAGATGCAGACGTTTCCCATAAGCACAAGTTATGAAATTATTCATTTGGCTAATCAGCTCTGGTGTTCCTACTTCTTTAGTTCTCCCACATCTCTCATTATTCCTCACATTACCCTCTTCCTTGAAGCTCCTATTACTCAAAGACCGGTTCTCGATTCATTTAAGATGGTCCAAAAGCAGTCTGAAGCATTTCATACGTTTCTCTGGCGTTTTTTTTTTTGCAAGTTTGAAACAGAATTTTATTGCATATCTTTTTTCTAAATTGTCCTGACGTCCAGATTGCATTTTTAAAATTAACCAGATATCACAATCAGGTTTTAGTAGCGCATATTCCAATTCCAGCTGTAATTGTTCATTAAAACGTGAAATCATAAAAATTATTTTATCATCTCATAAAATGTACAGTAATAAAATGGTAACTTTTTAAGTGTACACAACGATTTGAAATGCCTGTGTGAAAAAGTCTGGAAACTTATTGAAGGCATGAATGTAAAATATCCAAGGGTTATAAAGTGTTCTAGTCGGCATGGGTACGTGTTAGTTGACGTATTTCCATCGCGACTGCTTCGACATTTAATTATTTTGCACCTTCATCTGTACGAATGTAAATGTAGTCGGCTTGTGCATTTAATGTTCAAATAAAATTCGCATTTCAACCCGCTTGGGTTGAATGCTAATCGCATACAGACATCTTCATTTTTCAACTACCTATTTTGTAATAATTTTTATCTTTCTTTTCTTGTATCATTGTTATGTAACTTACGAGTTTTCCATACAGATATATATTAGCAAGGTAAAATGAAAAATGTTAATTCCAACTTGTTAATATATTTCTATTACTCTTGCGCACGAGAAAAATTCATTCGTAGCTTCAAATAGTCTAAGGTTAAATATTTCTTATTTATCTGTGAATAAGGCAATTGGTATGGAACGCCGCTGAAACGCTAAATGTTTTTATATTTATTCTACATGAGCTACTTTCACATGCCCGTGCAATCTATTCTACACTCTATGTTTCTGATTAGTTTACTTTCTCCAAAATCATTAGAGATAATACTCCCAATCAAAACAATGCTTTCTTTTACTATGGTGATAGAAAAGGACAACACTCTCCCGTCTCTCGACGTGTTGATTGAAAGGTCCAGAGAACGTTTCTCACTTCTATATATAGAAAACCTACATTTACCGGTCTATATACTAAATGGTGTTCTTTTACTCCTAAAACAACTAAGTTGATGTTAATTTATACGTTGGTACATAGGGTCTTGGTTATTTGTTCCTCATGTAGACTAGATACTGAAATTGCTAATATTAAGGAAATTCTAATCGATAATGGCTACCCAGAATTCTTGATTGATAATTGTATTAAATTTAAAATCAAGCAATTTAATAAAGATGAAGCTTTGGCCTTTCCAAGTGTCCTGTTTATCTTAAGTTGCGTGGGTTGGTAAAAAATATGTTCCGCTCAATAATCAACTTAAACAGACTATCAGCAACTGTTTTCCGTCTTTTATTCCTATAGTTGTTTTTAATACGAAACCTGCATCTTCTTCTTTCAAAAAGTACGGGTTGCCTTGCACTAAACTTAGCAATATTATATACAAAGTCCACTGTTATGTGATGCTGACTATGTCGGTGAACCAGCGTTCATTTTGAAACAAGAGTTGGACAGCATGTTCCTTCGGGTTTTGGAAATAAAAATAAAAATAAAAACAAAATTATCTTCAACCCCACTCGCAATAACCAGGATTCCGCTATTGGAAATCATTTATTGGATAACCCAAAATGTGAGCAAGCTTATAAGGACGACTTTTTTCAATTTTATTTCGAGGCCGATCAAGTAGTCATTTGAAAACTCTCGAGTCCGTCTCTATTGCACACTTAAACCCTCTCTCTGCAGAGAGAAACAGTTTGTGAACATGTTGGACCTTTTTGGCTACTTGTAGGGAAATATTTTAAATGTTTCCCCATCCCCGTTTTCCTCTTTTTTCTCCCCGTATATTTATATGAGGATTATCATTCCCCATTAGTGATAGTTTATTTTTTTTTAATAATACTCATTATATATATATATATATATATATATATATATATATATATATATATATATATATATATATATATATATATATACGTTAATTCATTTTATTTTATCCTTTACCCCACGATTTTCCTGTACATATATTTTATTATAATTGCTAATTAATCCTTCTCATGTTAATTATTGATTTTAATATATACATATATATATATATATATATATATATATAATATATATATATACATATATATATATATATATATATATATATATATATATATTCTAACATGTTACAAAAAGAAAACACAATTGCAGATTCTCTTCCGATTTGGGATTTTGTAATCATGCAACTATTCCTCTATTTTTCCAGAGTATGTGTTCCTAATCTTCTGATGTATCAATAAAACACTTTACTTAATAAGCCCATGAATGAGTCTGCGCTACGGAACATATGCTGTCAAATATTACACATTTTTTCACGTATAAAGTAATAAAGGGTATGATGGACAACATCTTTAAATTTGAGTATAGACCTGTTTAATTTGCATGTATGTATATATATATATATATATGTATATATATATATATATATATATATATATATATATATATAGTAAGTTATAAAATATATATGGCGATTAAGCTACACTGAATATTCCGCGTTTCACCCACTCTAGGACTCTTCAGGCTCATGCGAGTCTTACAGTGGATGAAACGCGGAATATTCAGTGTAACTTAATCGCCATATATATTTTATAACTTAATAACTCTACCTAAATATTGAGCCATTTTGAAGTAAATACTTTAAGTTTACGCATAAATTTATACTTTCTTATATTAATTTTATGTGAGTAAATTAAGTAGTTATATATATATATTTATATATATATTTATATATATATATATATTTATATATATATCAATAAGTGATTTGCTTTGTAATAAGAAAAAAGGAAATCTGCATGAATTAACATATATTTAATCGCTCATCTGGAATAACTTCAATTATTCTTCCCGTTTTGGTCCTGAAAATGTCGCGAGTTTCGGTCAATGCATATTTGATAACGAGAAGGTAAACTCAGTAACCGAACAGATTTTTACTCAAATCTATCAAAGATTTTACAAGAAAACAGGCGTAAATTATTCGAGAGTACTGGAGACCCTTAATTAATTACTGAAAAAAAGAAAGTACCCGAGTGGTTTATTAAGTGTACGAGCATGGAATAAATGTTACGTTTATTTGTGTAAACATCATCCGAATTTTCATGCAACAATATACATCAATTTCTGGATGCTATTGTCACGTGCAAAGAAACGTGTATCATTTATGATAAATCCGAAGTGCCCAGAAGCATCAACACAGCGTTGTAATCTGTTTGGTTGTAAGCAGGGAACTAATCCATTACAGTTTTCTGAATTCCACGGAAGCAACGACTGTCAATAAATATTATAAACAAAACGGCGAACTTCACAAGAACTATGGGGTTATGTGTCATGTTCTATGGTGAAGGACCAAGTATGTAGCACGACAATGAGTGAAGCATACATCTGTCATATCATTTTGCGGAAGCTTTACACAGCTTAATACTGAATTTTACCTTACCACCCAATACGACATATTTCTCGCCTCAATGTTTGAGCATTTTTAGACTTTTCAATCAATTCATATGATATAGCTCATGCTATTCAAGTGTGTGTTGAGTTCAGTCCGTCCAATGTTTCTATGAATTCTTAATTTATTAAGTTCCGTCATTTTTAGGAAAAGATTGATAGCTTGAATTAACGCTAATCTTCTCACCTTTAATATTATTTCACAAGAATTGTAGTAGTAATGAATATAGTATTTACTATGAACTTCTGGGGTTTAAAGAACATTCCCTAGTGTAATTAATACGCATAATATAATTACTTAATGGCTTGCTCTTCTTCTGGTTGAAATTCGATATTGTTCTCTATGTTTTATAGAAAGAGTGTTGAGTTCAACACCAGATAAAAACGGGAAGTACTATCGGTCGAAATCATGACAGACCAATATATCTCCCTAAGTGAAAGGATCATATCAAAGCTGGTGGGTTTATACTAACATAATCTGTATTACATACTCCTTCCCCCCAGATGAGTTAATATCTTTAATGATGATAACTGACAAATATAAAAAGGATCACAATATCTCTTCTCAGTAAAGCAATAGGGTAATGCCTGCGAAGATAAGAAACCTCACTACTGTTAAGCATTAAGACAATGGCATTATTGTTAAGCACTGCTTATTGTTACTTTCGCATTACTATTAAGCATACGCGTAAAGATGTGCCTTATTTTCCAAATTAGTAAAAGATTAGTAATGTTGAGTTTAAACGAATATGTAATTAATCGGTCTTTTACATACAAATTTATTTCATTGTTAAACCAATCTAAATTCCCGAGTGTGACACCTGTAACGAGTTGCGCGTTATATTAGCCGAAATGTTGTTGGGAACCGCTGTTTTAATAATTGAAATAATATGTTGGAACAAATGCCTATCTTTTGACCAGTTTAAATATGCAAGGGTAGTAAGTAACTAATAAATTAATTACACCTAAAAATGTAGGTAATACCTAGAACTATGATCACAGAAGAGATAATCAATTACACACATTTCAAAACGAGTTGGCAATGCTTTGAATGATCATATAATGACAAATAAATGTTTGACATATGATCTTCCCAAACGAGGGGTAATAATCATTGTTCAATTCAATAGACTGAAAAGAAGCTACCCAGCAGCTAAACTCGTCCCGTTCCTAATGTGTAATGGTTACAGTACTACACAACTTATATTACACTAGCGGGGGTACCCGGACTTGCTCGGGTGTTTGGACGTGTGTGTTGGTGGAGGAGGTAGATCAAAACAATTCTTTGGCCGGGTGTTTGCAGGTGTAAAAGAAAAAATGTTTTAGTAGAAAGGTAGGCTTGAACCACGAACAATTGACGCGGAGGTGGAAAGGAAATGGAAAAAAACCCTACGACCTAATCATCTCGACCAAGGGAAAAGATGAATTGGTAAGTGTGTTAAGTTGATGTTTATAAACCGAAATTAGTAGGTGCAAGAACGTCAAGTTTCGTGATGTTTGACCTAGTTTTGCGCTGGAAGCTAGTTTCTGTTTTCTCCGCTACGCGGCGATCAAAAAATATCTCGAAAATAGCTTATAAAAGTCGATTAAATTAAAGATAGCGTCGACTCGAGTTCCTTAGTCGTAGATATTATTATTTAGACAGCATATAAAAAAGTTTTAAGAAGGCGCGAGCCAACCGAGAATGACAGCAAAAAAAGCCTTTTTTAGACATACAGAAAAAGCGACCACACATGTGTACATACATACATTTTCGCTTTTATATATATATATATATATATATATATATATATATATATATATATTAGCTCTTTCTAAAAATTAGTTACTAAATTAAATGATGTTTGCAAGAAAAGTCTGAATTTAGTTAATATCTGTTCTCTAATATACAATAACGTAATATTATATATATATATATATATATATATATATATATATATATATTCGTCGTTGTCTGGGAACGGTCTATACTATACTCTCTTGATATTACGTTTCCAGGTTTGAAATATGATATATAGAGTATTTATTCATTACTATTGCGATTCTTGTGAAATAATATCCGAGAGGAGAAGATTAGTGGTACTTAAAGCTATCAATCCTCACCTAAAAAATGACGAAACGTAATACTGTCGAATTGGATTTTATCCGACAAAAATTGTTTTCATGGTTAAAAATTAAAAAAAAATGAAACAGTGTATTTTAGCATAATAGTTGACTAAACCTATTTGTTTTCATAAATCAATTTTATTTTGAACTAAATATATGCGTATGGATGTGGCTTAGTGGCAAAAAAATAGGAGAGTTGAATGTTTTGCTTTTTATTCTAACCGATGGCACATAAGTTGTTTTTACTTTTCTAAATCGCTAATACGATAAAATACGTGATAGAGAATTAGCCGTGTAATATAAAATACGAAATCTGCATAAATTAAAATAGATTTAAGCTTTTTAAGTGGCCAGGATACGCCGGCTAGTCTAATAGTGCACACACACACACACACAAACACACACAATACACCCACGCACACACATATGTATATATATGCATATATATATATATATATATATATATATACATGCGTGTTTGAGTGTGTGAGTGAGTTTGTGTGTGTATGTAAGTGAGTGTGTGTGTACGTGTGAGAATATATTAATATACCTATATATCTATCTTTATATATATATATAAATATGCATATAAATATATATAATTATATGCATATGGTCATTTTCTCAGTTGTTCTCTTCTTTGTTATTTCTTATCCATTTCTAGCCTTTGCTAACTATTTCCCTCTAGTTATCTCTTTTATTTCCTTCGTTCATACTCGCAAACATGTGCCTCTTCTATATTAATATTTTAATAGTTTGTGAGGATTGTATAATATATTCAAGACATTCCCCCCCAAAAGGATAGAATACTTGGAAGAATCGTCCATATATAATGTTAAGGTAATTTATGTGTGTTTACCCTATCATGGTTAAAGAAGATATACTGCAGCTCCTATTTAATTCATTTTACCTCATCGGAAATAGGAGAATGGAATGCTATGCGAGGATGGACTCCTAATGAAAGAACGGATACTACTTTACCCTATCTCTTTAAAGAAGAATATGGTATACGGGAGGATAACCTAACTGCCTTAAAAATGTAAGTTATTATTCCACGGAGTAGGGTGTTATTACCACAAAAAAGATTATACTCAACTCCATTACTATATAATACTAAATTAGCTTAAATACTTTCGTGTGTAGTCGTCCAATATGTCTCAACCCTTGAATTGATTTGTCCTTCATTAATTATGCAAGTCAGAAACGTTAAGACTACGAGATCCTTCAACAGGACACACTTTTCAGATACAGTAATAACGAACACTTTGGCATTTTCCATAGGAGCATTTGTTCTATGTGCATTAAATAAGCTCCAACTCTTTAAAAGAATAATAATGCTTTTAATAGTGCAAGCTCGAAGACGTAGCTGGAAAATACAACAGTCAGATAAAATTCGTTTGGAAATTTCATGAAAATTTGTTGGTTGATAAACTGATATCAATGCAAAAAACGACGCCATAATCAAAGCTACACAAACCTACTAGCATTTTTTTATTTAATTAGATAGATACATATACTTAAACGTGCCTATGCGCACAGTTTGTTCCCGAAATAATTAAACAAAAATTATGATTTTAGAACAGAGCCGCTTGCGAAAGTTCTGGAAAAATGAGCTCTATTTTATTTCAATTTAAAAGAGAAGAGAAAAATGTAATGGGTGAATGTATGACGTGATAGAGAAGTAGAAAAAAAATCAAGTCAACAAATAAAGAAAACGAAGAAAAACAAAACGAAAAAAGTAAATATTAATATACATAAACAAAGAAGAATGTTATAGCCAAAAAGTAAATAATAATATACATGAAATCAAGCTTAAACAAATAAAAAATAGAAAACAAAAACAAGACTACATTAAATATTTTTTATGACAAGTTTGAAAAAAAACGATAAAAGAAATAAAGATGAACACCGTTATCTACCAAATCCGGACGATTATATTCCAATTGCTTGGTCGTTATGACACTTTTGTCCCACCATACGTCTACCTTGCAATCGTCACTTATTTTTCACTTCATCAGGCACCTCCTCAAACCATTTACCAGCACACTTCACCCCAACCCTCTAACACACCTCCCAATTCAGCCAATCCACTACACCCTGCTGCAAGGTGAGCAATTGACTCTGAGGTCTTTCCACAAATCCGGCATTCTGCTGCAACTTCCTTGCCTAGAACAACTTTTTGAACAATCGTGTTCCAAATGCCTGTTCTAGTGCTGCACAAACAAAAACTTCCGTACCCTTAGCCAAATACCCAGCTCTAAGCCATTGCCATGATCTTTCATCAGCGACTTCTGCTATATCCTGGAAGAACCTTTCATTCATGTTCTTCCTAGTCGGTTCCTCTGCCCTTTCTCTATCTACAGGTTTCACACAATCAGCCTTGGCTTCACATACCTGCACTTAGTTGGCCACAACCTTAAGCATCCACTTCTCCCTTCTAACCATATGCACCTTCAACGACATCTTCTCTAACACAATCTTTTACACTTTTCAATCCTCTCCCACCGTCTTTCCTCTTTTGATACAACCTTGCTACGCTACTTCGAATTTGAAATATAACAAACAATGCTAAAACTTTTCTTGTTTTGATATCCATTGCATGCGACTCCTTGCCACACCATTCTAAAATTCCCGTACTGTATCTCAAAACACTGACTGCCCATGCATTTACTGCTTTCATTAGATATCCTCCATACTGTTTCGACTTTGCAATTAGTTTCACTCTTCTAAGATACTCCTTCCTGAATGTTTCTTTCATTTCTCTGTTCATGATACATACACCCTCCAGCACTCCTAAATATGTATATCCTGTATCTTCTATTTCTTTCATGATTTCTCCATTTGGCAGCCATTGCATGCAAATCCTTGTCAAACCATGCTAAAATTCCGGCACTGTATCTAAAAAAAATGACTGCCCATGCATTCACTGCTTTCCGCAAAATAATAATAAAATAATAATAATAATAATAATAATAACTTCTAACCATATGCACCTTCAACGACATCTCCTCTCCCACCGTCTTTCCTCTTTTGATACAGCCTTGCTACGCTACTTCGAATTTGAAATATACCAAACAATGCTAAAACTTTTCTTGTTTTGATATCCATGGCATGCAAATCATTGTCAGACCATTCTAAAATTTCTGCACTGTATCTCAAAACACTGACTGTCCATGCATTCATTGCTTTCATTAGATTTCCTCCATACAGTTTCGTCTTTGCAATTAGTTTCGCTCTATACTCCTTCCTGACTTTCTCCTTCATTTCTCTTATCATGGTGCATACACCCCCGACACTCCTAAATACTTATATCTTTATCTTCTCTTTCTTTCATGATTTCTCCATTTGGCAGCACAATTCCATTCAGGTGAACATTTACTCCTCTTTTTAGCACAAGCACCGCGCATTTACCTATCCCAAACTCCATCCAAACGTCTTCTGAGTATGTCCCCACAAGTTCTACCAAACTCTCTATTTCCTTTTCATTTCTACCGAATATTTTCAAATTATCCCTATACAGTAGATGGTTGAGGCGTCTGTCACCAGTTTTACTCTCTTGAAGAGGATGCTCATTGGCATCATTATCATTACAAAAAGAAGTGGGGATAACGAATCTCCTTGAAATATTCCACGTTTAATGCCAACCTGTCCCATCTCATCTCTGTTTGCTGTCAGCACCGTTTTCCATTTTGCCATAGTTGTCTCCAAAATCCCTACCACATTCTCAGCAACCTTATCCCATCGATAGTGTTTCACGTATACATGAATGAGGAACCATGTCATAAGCCTTTCTGTAATCGATCCATGCTACGGTCAGATTCCCCTTCTCCTTCGCATTCTGTATAATGCTTTATCAATTAGTAGTTGCTCTTTGGTACCTCTCGAGCCTTTCTAGCACCTCTTCTGTTCGGCAGGAAAAAAACATTACTCTCAAGATGTTCATAAATTTTCTCAGCAAATATTCCAGTCAACAGTTTCCTATCAGTTGCAGGCATGTAATTTGTCTATAATTATTGGTATCTGTTCGTTTCTCAAGACCTTTCCTAATCAGTATTGTTCTTCTGTACACAACCCAATCAGCGGCATCTCCCGATTCTACAAACAGGGCAGCAGCTATAGGTTGATAACGGCATGGAAACTGTTTTAATTAGAAGCCCATACTCCATCTGGACCAGGTGCCTTCCAGTTCGTCATCCCTCGTATGCCAGCCTTAACGTCTCTGATGGTTATCTCAACGTTCTTCATCTGCTGCATTCCTGATGGTTTTTCTCTGACCTCTCCCAACCAGCTTACCTTCGTATTATATCGCCCTTCAACAGACCAAATACCACGCCAGAACTTCCTGCCATCTTTTGCATTATGAATGTTGTTATTGCCCGCCTGTTTACTACTATTTAACTCTTTATACAGCTTAGATTGATTGTCGGGAAAAAGTTGTTCTGCCGAAACGCAACACTTTTTCCAACAAAGTTCCGAATTTTCACACCGCCAGTGTAGGTCTTCTCTTTCAACATTGGTAGTACGCTCATGGTTCACTTTTCCAGCAATCTATAACTCCTTTCAAGCTCGTCCGTAGCTTTCTGTACTAGTTTAACTCCTTTTCCTATTTCTTCAATTCTACCAATGTCTTTCCGCCACGGTTTAATACTTTCCTCAAGCCGTCTCTGCCAGTGTGGCTTTCTATCTTTCATTCCTCTCTTTTTCTTCTGTATTAAGCCAAGAGAATTCGCAGTAACGCATGACGCTGCATACAGAAGCCTATTAAGTTCCGTAATCGATATGTTATGAAATAACCAATTTTAACCATACATATATCTCCTAATAGAATAATGAAAAAATAATGATAATAATAATAATAATAATAATAATAATGATAATGATAATAATAATAATAATAATGATAATAATAATAATAATAATAATAATAATAAATAATATGATAATAATAATAATAATAATAATAATAATAATACAACAAATTAAACACAATTTTAAAAATATAGTCAATAAATGTAAATAAAAAAAATAAAAATAAAATTATCCCCAGCAACCAAAAGTTTTACTAGTCATATCTTACTGCGGTCCTAACGTTTATCTGCTATCCTAGTCTCTTTCGTCAGCTGTAATATACTTTTGTTTTCTTTTTGAAAATGGAGGTTCCTTCCCGAAATAAATAAAAGCTCTATACCACTAACGGACTTTATATACAACGAAATTACAAATAACTCGCTTGCAAATTAATTATGTAATGGGGGGGGTGATAAATAAATACACAGTTCTCTATTCGAACGTAACTATTTATTTGTTTGCTTGTTTGGCTGTTTTCCTTTACTTTACTCCTGTGATGTCGGCACTTTCCGCATTGTTTTTGGCTTTTAGACTTCCATATCTTTCTTTACCAGGAATGCTTCAAGCAAACTACGATTGACTTTTAAAATATATTTCATATATATAATATTAATATTTATGTCATATATGATCCAGTCTGCGTGATTTTTCTATTTTGTTGCATAGTGCTAATACAAAAAGAAACATAGTGTGGGTGTGTTTTACGAACTGCGATTTCTTAAGTATTTAAAAATTAATGGATCAACGTAGTCGTGGTTGGCTTGAAGCTCCAGTTTCCTAACATATTACAATTTGTTCAAGAGACCGGCGATTTTTTCACCTATATAACTCAAATTACATATAACAGTTAATTAATTAACTAACAAGTCTTTGTGTTTGGAACGAAAACATCAAGAACGATATTTTAATCTTCGGCATGGATCACGCAAAGATTGTATATCGAACTTCCGGCCGATTACTGGGAAAAGAGTTTCCTACTAACATGAAAGTACTTAATATTTTACACTCAATATCGCAGAAACAACAAAAAAGAAAAAGAAAAGACATATTTTATATCAAACGCATTTATATAGAATTCTCTGAGAGCATCGTCTTAAGGGTTATTACATTTTCTATTTTTGTTTGAAATGTATCTCCTCAAGAGTCGATGTTTGATGACTGCTTACAATTAGTAAAATACAACAAAGTAAGTCTATTATACAGTGTCGTGAGGACAGATGTAAAAGATGTTAAACTATTATTTATTTAATCTTCATTTTCTAACTTGACAAAAATGTTCTCTATTAATTGATTTAATGGCAGGTTTGTAGATTAATATTTTTACTTAAATAGATGAAGATATTGATATTCTACACTGCCCTCAAACGTAGAAATTCTGCCTGGGACATATTATGATGAAGATGCATTATTAATGTGCTTTTGAGGAAGTTATGATTAAGAAATAGTATGTACTACATTCACCATGTCTCTATAAGGCAGTTAAAGAAGGGAATGTTTTATGATACACATATATTACAGATCATCTTAAAAAACACGCTTTTTTTTTTTCTAAAATGAGTTTTTAACTCCTTCTCGTGACAACAACATTCATAATATACCCCTACCACCTGAATTTAGCTTCGAAATTTATTACATTTTTTTTAATGGAATAGTTTACTTGCACGGTTGTTCAAAAAACTAATGGTATGGTATTTGCTTCAGACGAATAGCTAATACCGATAATAGATTTGTGGTCGTTTTTTCCTGAGAGAAATCTTGGCGGTTATTGTTTTATTTCCCACGGACAATGCACATTTTCAAAACTGTTCGTGCACGTAACTGTACGAAAGATCCTATTTTTTGTGTTGATCGTGTTGGTCCGGTTCGTTAGGGAAAATATTTTTTTGTTTTGTTTTGCAAATGCAATCAATATCCTAATAATCTCTCCTCTTCAGCATTCTCTTTTATTCTCTTTCCCCAGCATTCCCCTCTGCACTTGCCTGTGACCCCTGTATTTCGTAACCCTCATCCCCACCCTTTCGTTAATGAGACAAAGGTCACTGACATTCAGAGGAACACCCAGCGAAAATACCAAACTAATTGATTGATTGGGAGTTTGCCATCTGGTTTGGAGGGCTCAATGAACCCTCACCCCGTGAAATTATTTGGCGTTAAAAAACAAAAACAAAAATAAAAGTGACAACACAATGCCTAACCCCTAAAAATATAAAACAAAACGAAACAGACAAACACACCCAAAATAGAACGCGGGAAATAGAATGAAAAGCCTTGTTTTTTTTTCAAAGAAGGACGAGAGTCTCCTACTAAGATAAAAGTAATGAATATTTTACACTCAATAAGACAGAAACAAAAAAGAAAAAAACAGAAAGAAAATAAACATATTTTATATCAAACGCATTACAATAGAAATATCTAAAGAGCAATGTCTTAAGTTTTACTAAATTTTCTATTTTTGTTTGAAATTAATTTCCTCAACATTCGATCTTTGATGGCTGCTTACAATTAGTAAAATGCAACATATTAAGTGCATTATTCAGTGTCGTGAGGACAGATGCAAAAGAAAGTAAACAAATCTGTTACGTGTTATTTTGATAGAAAATATAATTTGAATGTCTTCATATAAGTTATAAGTTGCGAAGTTAATTTGCAGTTGCTAAGTGTTATGTGTTTCGTTTTCTGTGTGCGATTTCTGAAGACTGCTGCAGTTGTTAGGGTTCTATTCTTGTGGTATTTTACAGACATTCGTATATCCAATATTCCTTATCAACTATGCATTACAAGCAGTCTGTGTACGAAGTACTCATTTCCAACATCCAATTACCATAATTTTATAATTGAAAGGAGAACGATTGCTATTAGTTTGCATTGTGTGACTGAGGGGTCCCTATTACTAGAAGATATAACCGATGTTGCCTGATATGAAACTTAACGTTAAATTTCTTAACTAACTGAAGTAAAAAAGAACGGAAAGAAACTGCAACATGTGCATGCGAGTATTATGTTGTTTTTACACACTTTACTGATTATGAGTAAAAAAAGTACTGGAGCAATGATCAACACCAAAATTTTAAGACAGTGAAACGATCTTATAAACGTGTTTTCAAACCTACTTATTCTTAACGTAATAAAGCTGAAATTTTGCAAGTTAAGCATGCGCATTCGTGAAACAGTTGGCAAACAGATGAGAATTCAATGAGTCCCGAATAGAACTTTTTCAACTTTAAATCTTTAGAAGCATTTTTTTCAAAGTAAAACCGATTAAATTGTTTCCACGTGTCTTAATAGCTTATGTACTAAATTGTAAGTCTGTAGACATATATTTGTTTAGCATATAGGGCGAGAAGTGTCGTCGCACATATTTTGACTTTGATAGATGTATAGAGTATCGACAATGATGATAATGTTCTGTACTTCTTGATTATAATGACCGCACTGTTTTTGGTTCTTTTTCAGAAGAAAGTGAATATATGCGATTCAAAATTTATGGCCTACTGCAAGCAATTACAGAATTAAGACTATACGAGTATTGTAGTTACTGTATGAGCGATGAATAAATATTTGTTATTACAAATACCAGAATGGCTCCTGAACTAACCAACATCCATTTATACCTCAATATTATTGGCATGTAATCCGGAACATATTATGTTTGCAATAGCATATTGCCCTCATCGAAAGGCTGCGTTAAACGAAAAAAAACAATACTTGATGCCAATGTGCATAGGCTAACAAGTTTCATGTTTAAGAACGAATAATATTTCAAGATTGTCGTTTATCCATTGTGCTTCTGAGTAGGCTATACTTGTCGAATTAATATTCAAACTTACACAAATATATACTTATAGATCATTATGGTTCTCTGCTAACCTAAGCAGTGCCTCTGCCTATTGTAGCGAATGGTCCTTTGCAAAGTTGAAATATTCCCACCGTTAAACACACTGTCTTCGATTGTCTTTATAGGAACTGCAATTACAATCATCCGCATTTTCAGTATATATTAATCAAACTATAACGTATTTAGAGAAGTGTTATGGTTGAGAATATGCATATTGGATTTACGTGATACAACAGTGCCATCAGGAAATGACTTCACGGTTTGAATATTAATGAGGGTGTATGTAGATGGAACGGCTGACACAAACACGTCCGCCTGTGCAACTCTGTATTGTAGGACTGCTTTCTAACAGACTACAACATTATTGTATTCAAGTCCAGTCAATCAAGCCCTTGCTGAACCGTGGCTACCGTAATATGATGGCCTAGCGACGACTGTAATTTAGTCTGGGGATGTCATGAACATCGGTCTGTTGAAATTTGGTCACATGTCTCATGACTAAACAGGAACTTGGTTTAAAGTTTTGGAGGGTTAAATAAATTTAAACATACCGTCGAGATGTATAGTTCCAAAATGCCGAGGTAACTACGAAAATGGACAAAAAGTTACCGTGTTTTAACCCCCCCCCCCTCAAGGAAATCATTTACCAGTGGATTAATGCAATAAAAAAAGGATTTTACTTCATCTAAATATAGCAGAATAAGTGTTAAATAGTTTGAGATATTTAAAAAAACGCTCCTTTTTTATTTTTCTTTATTTATTCTTTAGAACGTATTTTAAAATAAAAGTATGTATATAAAAAATGAATTTTATGTAATTTAAGTTATGTGCTGAAATAATAAATTATTATTTAGAAACTTATTTAAAATGGGGAGTATGGTGAAAATATTATGCACTTTCACCTAACAATTTAATAAAAGCGATATCGTAATCATGGAATACCTTGTTTACATAATTCTAAATAAGAAAAATCATTTATCTTTTAAGTTCAACTATTTTACTGTGCAATATTTATAGGATTCTTCAGGCTTTAAGTTGTTATATATATATATATATATATATATATATATATATATATATATATATATATATATATATATATATATTTACGACGTGCCCCAGCGGATTATAAACACCTCAACCACCCCATGTTAAGAACGGCTTTCAGAATAAACACCCCCAACCTCGAAAACCGTTCTTAACATAGGGAGCTCCAGGGGGTGCTTATTCCGAAGGCCGTTCTTAATACGGGGAGGTTGGGGTGTTTATAATACGCTTTTTTTTGTAGTTTTCTCATTTTTTAAAACTTTGGTTAATTTACAGAAATTTCCCAATTTTTTATGTTATTTTTTGCTTATTAAATTGTTAGATGAGAATAAAGTAAGCTACCTCTCTCAAATTAAGAATAGGTGTCTAAAGAACTTTATTAGTCACTTCTGCAGTTTAACATTCGCAAGCAAATTTAAAAAGCCACTTTCGGAATTGACTAACTATTGTATAAATGTACTGAACATGGTGTACATATTACCAGGAAAGTTTCAGACAGATAACCTTGAAGCAAGGTTTGGCCAGTATCGACAACTCAGTGGAGATCAGTATAATATATCGATACGTCAGGTGTATGAATGTGAAAAAACTTAGAATGTTGTCAGTTTTAAAATTGATCTTACCAATTAATAATTGAACTATTGAATTGAAAAAAAATTAAAGAAACTAACTCGGATGAAATGTCAAGGGAACAAGAGTTACATGTTTATAAATTTCACATATATGTAAGAGAAGATGATGATAATCAATGCAAGGAAGTACTTCCTGTTATATTATACTTAGCAGGTTATTTCTGTCATGCAGTTTTCAAAAAAACTGAAATGCAATAGCTGCAAAAATTTAATATCCGGGAGATAGGCTGTTGAAGAAATAGCTGAATTAAACAGCTACTTTCAGGGTATTAACAGAGGTTCCCTGCTATTCCCAAATGATGTAACTAATAATTTTGTTTTATATAATTATACAGTTATAAACAAACTTACAAAGTGCGATTCTTTTTTATATTCGATTCATCAGAGAAAATTAGCCATGTACATAACTTTAAATATTTTGGCTGATCAAAATCGATTATTTCATGTTGATACTTGTGATGAGGGTCACACTATCCAGCAAATTGAAAAAAATGGTTATATGGAGTTCATCGAATTCCCTTATAAACAATTCTGGTCGCAAAAAGAATGACAATATTAGTAAAAAAATATCAGAAAAAGAAAAATCAAACTTTTAATTAAATTCTACACCAGATTTTTGAAAAGTTTAATATTCAATGTTTAAAATATTTCTGCCTTAGTAACTTTGTTTATACTAACATTCGTTTGAATTTAATTCTTAACTTATTGTTTGTTATTAAGTTAAACTAATTGTTTGTTATTCAGTTAAACTAATTTATTGTTGGCCTTTCAGTTAAACTAATTTATTGTTTGTTTTTCAGTTAAACTAATTTATTGTTCGTTTTTCAGTTAAACTAATTTATTGTTCGTATTTCAGTTAAACTAATTCATCGTTTGTTTTTCAGTTTTGATTTTTAAAATATTGTTTTTTTTATTTAAAAAATATTTATTGTTCATTTTTATTTATTTCTATTGAATAAACTCGAATCGTATTCCTTTTCTTTTTACACTTTTAACAACTTTTCTCCTTTTCAATTCGTTTTTATTATTAATATTTTTATTATTAATATTGGATGAGTTTACGTACACAATATAATTTTTATATTTTTAATCCAATTTTGAAGTTTCGTAATGCTTTCTGTAAAAAATCACTGCTCATTATCGACATTCTATGATCCACTTATCTTGCTTGCTAGAACCTATGGCGATGACGTCATTTTTCAGCTGACAGGCCATCTATGACGATGGTCACGGCTGAACCGTCTACTTAAATAGTCCAATTATTTGTCAATTCTTATCCCTATAGATCAGTATGATGTTGTCTTAATGACTACAATTGCTATCATTATCGGATATCCTTTAGTGACATTCAAACCTTGATAAGTGTTAATCTTGTGTAAAAAGTTTATCCTTGTACGAATGTTTCCGCTTCTTTTTATATTCCTTGATGAAGTTGTTTGAAAGTATCGGCTTCAAACATTGATGTTATTGCCTTTTCATTTAAAACTGAATCATGTTCCAGAATGCCAAAAACAATTTTTTCCTCTCTACAACAAACAAAACGAAATAATATGAATGGATATTTGAAAATATATGGAAGTTGAATTCTAAAATGTTTTGCCAAAGTTATTGAACTTTAAAACGACTGATGTTCCGTAACGGAAAACATAAAAGTAACACAATACACATTTGAATGTATAAAAACCTGAAGTGGAAAACCGTTCCTTACAATGTGACTTGATTTGGCATCAGATAACCGTGAATAAAGTTGATATGTCTTACAATAAAACAACCGAGCTATCAAATCGATGTATACTCGCACAGTAAACCCCTCGGAACAATCCGTGAACAGTTTCCTTCAAGCGTGTTTACGATTGAATAAAGTCTATAATGGCGACGCTTTTTACACACACAAATAACTTAAGACAAATTACTTTATGTGTAATAGCCGAAGGAGACAGATTATATGATTATTATCAAAAACACTTTAATAATAGTCCAAGTTTGTATGTATATTTTGGACAAATTTGTCACGATTATTAAAGTGAAAAGCGAACGTTTATAAAAGTGAATAAAATGGATGCGGTATCAGGTTAATGATGGAAAAAATTATGAAAGTATTAAAAATAATGAAATTAATCAACAAATTGTTACTAATTATGAAGAGGGTGTTGTTTAATTTGGATGTAACACCGATCATGTTGCTGATTAAGGAAAGTAGGAAGTAATGGTAAGTAGTTCTTTTAAGGAAACTATGTATATTTATTTTATACACGCAATAAAAGAAATAAATATTTTGCAGTTTGGGGAGAAAGATAAGTTGTTAATGAAAATCTGTTACTCAGAAGTAGAGATTGAAGATCAGTTGAGCTGCTTTAGGGATACAATAGCATAGTAAAGAAAGTCGTTTCATTAATCGATGTTTTTTGAGTGGCCAGAAAGGATCGTCTCACACTTAATTGTTTAGTGCATTTTGTACTTTCAAGGCAAGAACCAATATTATAGGCGGTGTGCCAGCGATACTTAAGGATTGCACCAGAATCACCTAATAAATTGAACTCCACCTTCCCCGACGAATTTAGATATAGTCAAGTTCTGTTTCTGATGTTATGAATATAATTTCATGCGGAAACGGCATTGGATTATCACAAAAAATATAATATGTTTACATTTAGAGGTATTTCATCTTAAAAAAAAAACCGAAGTGCAATATTAGAACAGATATTACCTCATTTTAGCAAGTGAAAAGACTATAAAAATGAGATTTGTATTTTGGAAAGTGTAGACGATCCAACCTCTTTTCAATCAACATTGATTTATTAATTCATTCATAATCAGATAAATCTATTCTTATTATTAGTATTCCTGATAACTAATAATAATTCTGTCTAAAATACATTGAGCACCTGAAGATTACTAACATTTTAAGTAATCATGTTTTATGGTACAAACTTGATTAAATCTGGCAGGTCCAGGGCTTGGGTCCGCGTCTTATATCATTAGGTAATCGCACTTCCTAGCAATATAAATAATATGTTAGATATAAATATTTTATCTTACAAACTAACAATTGAGCAGCCAGGTATTCAGATGTTAACATGTATCTCTTGTCATAGAAAGGCCCCGCATTACTTAAATATAAATGTATTTCTAAATTAAATTGTTGAAACTTTTGTATTTTAAATTCAACCTTACTTACAAAAAAATACAATTTTTTAGAGAATGTTTTATCGCTATTCTTGTCAGTTAAAATAAAATTGCCAAGTGGCTAGAAGTATTAAAGGAGAGAAAAATAACGGACACACTGATTTTACTTCACAGGGAAAATCGTGATGGCCCGATGGAAATATATTGGATCACGTACATAAACAGAACTATATTTTTGTGGCTTATCGATTCGTGCGGACCGCCCATCAAGAGAAACGAATAAGAAAAAAGTGACATAATTTCTAACAAAGAAGAAATGCTGAAAAAATAAACACAAACAGATATAATTATAAAATGACTTAGGCAAATATCAATATAAGACAGACAGAAAGATGAAGCGAAAAATATAGACAGATGATACACAAAGTACATATTTATCTAGGTACTAATCTATATATATATATATATATATATATATATATATATATATATATATAGTCAGTTTATTATACAAAAATTATTGGTTACCTATGTGTCTACATGTTTCAGTTGAATCTCAATTCAAAGAGACAATATCCTCAGAACAAAAAAAGTGTCAATATCGTCCCTTTTGTAGTCTGGTGAAGTGGTCTCATTGAATTGGGATTCAACTAAAACATGTATGCACATATGCAACCAAAGCTTTTTTGTATATGCCTATATATATATATATATATATATATATATATATAGAGAGAGAGAGAGAGAGAGAGAGAAAGAGAGAGATCTATAAGGTCGAAAGTATTCGTATTTATATACTTGAGATGAATAAAATTTAATTTTACTAAATAAAAGAGCATCTATCGTTATTATTCTTGCACAGAATATTATTATTCAAATACATAACGCTATTTAAAAACGTGTCAAATCTTTCTCATGTACGTACGCGTACACATACGCCCCCCATATATATATACATATATATATATATATATATATATCCTATAAATGTGTAGTTTTCGTGTATTGATATTCATATTAAAACACTTTTCTCTGTTAACATTTATTTGTTCCCCCACGAAAGCAAAATGCGACACAAAGTCATTTTAATATGGGGAAAGCTAGCTCCGCAAGAGAAGGGCAAAAGAAAAGGGACTCTAGTAGGACCAAAAATAATACTTGTCTCCATATAGAGGGTTTGCCCTCGATTAAACAAGGAAAAATAAACTTAAGCGTAGCATTAGAATATACAAAACATTTTGACTTTGGCCTTAAAACCAAGAAAGAAAAAAAGGCAGGCCCTTATTTTCTATTTTAAAAAAAATACAACGTTGTTATAGTATGGTCACGGAATTGCATTCATGTTCTAACGATGTAGCTGATTTGTTTATCATTTTTAACATTCATTTTAATCAATTTCTTATTTGGTTTCTCGGTTTTATTAGTGAATTGTCGTCTTCAGTCAACTATTACGCGTAATTATATTCATGCAAATATTCAACGTGTTTTGTACTTGCTTAATATTAGCGGAAAAAGGTTATAGTAAGCATAAACCTCATTCTGTATATATCTATGTATGCGTATATATATAAATTTATATATATATATATATATTTGTTTTAAAATATTGCCTAACACACTCCTCTGTTAATTTTTGGTCTATAGATAAAAAAGTATATATATGTATTCGAACGCTCGCAACACTTTATATTTTGGTTTTAGGTGAGGAAAATTTTTACAAAATGTAAAAATTAAAAAAAAATGGAATTTGCCAATTGAAGCTCTAAGTGTATATACTAGCTGCGCGCACTCTGCGTTGCCAGGTAAAATGTATTCCTTAACGAAGAGTTCTATCACAGATTATTTAAGATTTGTTAATATCTTCTTGGAAGCTGAATTTTTTGATATTTTGGATAAAGAAAAATAATCATTTTCATCTATTCAAGCAATGGAAATAAAATCATAGATTAAAACGAAATATCTCCTATGTTAAATGAAAAGTTACTTGTTATACAAATAATTAAAATTAAATCAAATTTAAATTTAATTAAATTAAATGGATCAA
>NW_027633347.1:157500-168947 GCF_053919585.1 Euprymna scolopes
TTTTCCAGTAAATCTTAATTAGTTCTGGTTGCATTCTCCCAATATCGCAATTTCTTTCATGGAGAAACCCCTCTCCCCTTTAATTCACAAATCCACGCTAGCTACATTTTATTAAGCCCCCACCATAAAACAAACTATCAAACATTTAGGTTCATTTTTTCTATGCTTATATATGTCGCTGTAAGGATAAACTCCCTTATCAATGGACCGATCATTATTAATATGTGAACATGTTTCGAAAAGTTTACCATTAAGAGGTTATAAATATTTAAACATTTATAATGTGTATATAGCCATGTATTTGTTTGTGTGTGAATTCCTCTGGAATTACTTTAACGCCCATTATGCAGTTTAGAACATAGCTTACGATCTATATTTCTGTAATGCACTCTCTCCCTGTCTCTCTCTCTCTCTCTCTCTCTCTCTATATATATATATATATATATATATGGCTATATACACATATGTGTGTATATATATATATATATATATATATATATATATATATGACTATATATATACAAGAAGTTGCAATTCTAAGTTTACGTTAGTGATGATTGATTAAAACAACTTTTACCAGATGGAAACTAAACACTAAGGTCTTATGCATGACTTCCAAAAAGTTCAATATTAAAAGATCTCCATTATTGCAAGATTTTTTTTTTAATAATGTTTTTAGCGAATATACTCATGGATACAAATTCAAGAGAAATAAAAAATGTACTGAAAATGATTGGAATCCGATAACGATTTCTCGGTTGGAAACTTCTGCAATAGAGCACAAATTATAGCATCCCGTAGGATATTCTTTTCTCAGTAAGAGAAATACATATTTTTTTTTAATCATGGAAGAATAAAGGCATATATTTTTTAGTTATCTCAGCACGAACATAATAAAAAACTTTATTAATTATTTGATGAATATTCCGCCTGAATCACTTACAAAAGAGACAAAAATGTGTGTTCAGATAGGAGATTATATTTAAAAATACATTTCGGTTTGAGTCTCAGTAGTAGAAATTGGATGTAATGCATCAGGTTTTCAAAAATAAATTATAAGACAATTATAAAAAAGGTTGTAATATAAAAAAACAATCTTCAAATCTAGAAACCAACTCGCATAAATGATCAGGCTGATATATAATGACATTCCATGTCTTGCAGATATATCTTGTAGAATAATTTCGACGAGTTTTACTACGGGTGTCGGCAACCTTAAAGTAGTCCCTTCTCTAAGTAGCTAGTTTTGTCGTAGAGTCAAGGATGATATATTGTAACCTGCTGATTCAGTCGCATTGCGATTTTATTAACACGAAAACGCATCTGACATTTGACATTCTTATGAATAATCCTAATCATAATCTGTCGATTTTAGATAAAAATGCATCTGCCGGATGCAAAGATCGGTTTTGATTGTTCACGAGCAGATTTGAACTTAGGAAGATTAAATCCTCATCATTCCATAATGATATAACAAGAATTATTCACACAACTTTATGTTATTCACTCTTAAACAATGTCTGCATCGCTTGTCTACGAGTTTAATTGGTACAAACTTACATCTTTATATATATAAACTGGGGTTGTGTGAGCTAAATTTCTTGTTTTGTGAGAGCTAAATAAAAGAGAATAGCGTTTCTGAATTTTTTAGATAATGATTAATTAATCGTATTATTTGGATTCATCTGACTACTATTCTAATCTTGAGTGTCATTTTCACAACGTTTCAGTATATGTTACCCCCAGTCTTCTTCGGATGTATCTTATTGAACCCGGTAATGTTTCTGTCGAACTCGTTCGAAATTCCGTCAAAATTCTTAAATTCGACAGGAACATTCCTGAGTTTGATAAAATACATTTGAGTATGGTCGGAGGTTACAGCGATCGAAACGTTGTGAAAAATGACACTCAAGATGAAAATAGTAGTCCAATGAATCCAAATGATACGAAAAGAGAAAAAGAGAAAAAATTTGACCAGTTGGTCATCCATTGAGTGTAGTAAAAAAAGCATAGTATGTGTAAAAAAAGGCAAAGTCGTAAATGAAAGTTTTACTATCCGCAATTGTTCCCCCAATCCCTGCCATATAATTTTATCTCTGAAAGCAACATAATATTAGTATTTACAGTGAAATTCCATTTTGTTTAAATGGTGGAACGGTGAAATTCACGCACGTAATAAAAGGAAACTACGTTTTTTTTCAAATTTTTATTGAAAAGGATCAATTCAGGTGAGTATACGAGGGACGTGCAATAAGCTAACACAAAATGAGCAACAATTGCACAAGTGAATATCTCACAAAATTCCGAAAATGTCAACCAAAAACATATTGAGATGAGGTAATCTATTCATAAAGGTTGGCTGTCTGTGCACAGTTAGAAGGAGAGGACGGTTCAAAAGCAGAGGATAGGTTTGAGTGAGTTCGACCTGTTTTCAAAAGGAATTCCTCTAAATCCGTAAAAAATTCCGTAAAAAATTAGTTTTGCAATACAATACTTTAGAATGTCTTTAAAAATGCAACCGCCGATTGCAAATTAAAAGCTACAGTTAACCGGAGAATTGCAGAATAATGGTGGATGTCAAAATGGGTCTACGACATTAAGAATACCGTGCGATTTTTGCACATTATTACGTTGTCTTTTCTTGTTTTGTCATATAATTTTGAAATTAACTCTTACTTAGTTTCGTCATATAAGCAAATGAAAAATGTCATATTTGTTATTTCAGTCGAACAACAGTAGTATATATTTAAAATATCTTTATATCTAAATCAAAATATATGAATAATAAATAAAATAAACTCTATACATGCATTAATTAATTATATATTTATATAGAAAGGAATATATGTAAGCAAGATTGCCTAAGGTCTTTTCTATAAAATCTGCATTTTGACGAGAGAAAAATGTATTTTCATTCGTTAGCATAACACATCGATGAAACTGAGATTTGAAACTTAAGCCTCACAAGGCGTCAAAAATAGTAATTAAATTTTAAGCGTATCATAAAAGTTAATTATTATTTCGAACGGCATGAAATACCAACGACAAATAAACATGTTATAGCAGGGTAGAAAGCAAAGAAACATTATTTTCTAAAATCGATTCTATTTTCCTTCTATGTCTCTAGGAACGGCAACGGCGGGTAGCCTTACTTGTAAAGATAAAATATAAAACACGTTATGTGTATGGATTACATATATTGTAAGTGAATGTCTCCCCTATTGCGCAAATTCTCTTGAAAATTAGTATATATATATATATATATATATATATATCGTCATCCACATAGAGTACTTTTGTTGTATCACAACTCATCAGTGCAGCCAGACTAGCACCTTTCCCCAAACCGTAGATCGAACATTCAACTATCACGTTGACAGTCGGACTTAATCACTAGACTAAGAATCGGTAATCGTAAATGATTCATCAAATATATATTAGATAAATATTTGTCTAAAGCTAAAACGTGTTCGAGCAGGTAGTTTCTTAGTAAATAAACAGACAACAGATTTCGCTTAATCTCTAAACTAGATGGTAAAATGAATTTACGAACGTACTCGACTTAAATGTTTTTTTAATATAGTTATCGACATACGGTATTGATTCATTGTATCACAATTCATCAATGCGGCTAGCCTAACACCTTTTAGCATATCTAATATATATATATATATATATATATATATATATTATATATATGTGTGTTGTGTGGTGTGTGTGTGCAAAAACAGTAGCAATTTAAATAATTGTGTGCGTTAACTGAAATGCTTATATAAATGCATGAATCATTTGTAATCATAATTTGAAAATCGTAAAACAGCTCCCCTAAAGAAATTGTTAAGTTTAATTACTTAATATACTTTAAAACAATTATTACTGACATTTTCCTAAAAACGTCACCATAAGAAAATCAATTGAATGAACACACTTCGATGCCTCTATTCCGCCTCGAAAGACAAAGGATACCCCATGTAGGGGCATCTGCGCATGAAATTGTGAGGCAAGGGTGCAATCCCAAACAGCAAACCTCCTGAATCGCCACTGTTTGATTCCAGTTGCAAGGAGCAGTCCAGAAACAAGGCCGAGATAAGTAGAGAGTACATATAGAACCTAGAAGGTCCAAATCGTCACCCATTTTGTACTGATCAGGTTCAACGTTGCTTAACTTCGGTGATCCAGCGGGAACCGATGTGTCACCGATATTATGCAGTACACAACACATTGCCGGCATTATAATCATAAGAACAAAGAAAATCTCTGCCATGACTCTCACAATTACCTAATTGCATATCATATAAAGAACATACTCACGACGTTTTTCTTTGTGTTATTAGCATATCTTGTAAGCAAATACTTTGTCTTAAGAGTGGCGCCAGGGTATACATACGTAGATAATTTTAAATAGAGTTTATCGGATCAGACTGCAATCAACAGAATATGCTTAAGGAGATAAGAGTGCTTTATTGTGTATATGTTACGTTTTACTATGGCGCAGGAGTAGATAGTCCTCTGTTGAACCCCCGCCAAATTAAAGAAGGCCCTGAAAAAAACTCTTCCACGTGCATGTTGCAAGACACATTTAATATCAACTCGCTAACCAGCAGATGATAAACTTTGACACTAGAAAGAAAACCTCGTACAGGAGCTCAGCGATACGTAATTGGCATCGTTGTGTATCAATGGGAGATATATATGTTTAAGTAAACGGTTAAAAAAATAAATTTTGAATGTTTTCATTCGAAGCAACCAGAGATTCTATATACGTAAACAAGAATATATCAAGTATTTGATATTTACTGCACTATCAAAGCATAAATATATGAGAGCAGGTCACACATTTGCGGAAAAAAGCAGGCATGTATACTGAAGGTATTCTGGCAATAAGAATTTAAAGTGTTTTCAGGCAATACAACATTAAAACTTTCACGAACAGAAAGGGTAAAGTTCCCATATTAGCAGAATTGATGGGAACATATCTCACCCAATAGAGCAGAGCAACATATAGCCTCTGCCGAACTGAGTGTATATGGCGGATTATCGACTATTATGAAATGCTGCAAGTTTAAAATCTGGGGCGAAAATTTTCTCAGAAAAAACGAAATGTTCTTAACAATGATTAATTACCAATTTATTTTCAGTTGTAATTGCCATGCTTCTTTTAAAAAATGATAAACACAATCTATGAAACCAGAAACATTTATTTATGAAAGCTTATATATGAATATACATTTCATGTTTATGAGATGTAAGCAGAGAAAATAGCATTTGTTATCTATAAGGCAGTATTCCAGCAGATCAAACAAACAGAAATTAATCGCTATTTTTGCGAGCTGTCCGCTCTAAATTAAACATCAACATGAATATTTTTCGCAAGAAAATGATTTCCTATGAAGCAATCGTCAGCAAAAAAATGTCTTATATTCTTATCAAAACAATTCGCGAAGATTGTTCAGTCTACAAACAGAATTTATATACAAGTTCGTTAAGGAACACAGAAAGACATATATATACGGGATAGACTTTCGGGTATGAATAGAAATATGTACAGGAGCTGAATGCTGTGGAAAACAATTGTCGCTATCTTGACTGAAAGGAGAGAAACGTCCGTTTCGGATAAGGATAATAATTTGTATGTATTTGTATTTTTGGACTACTGTTTTCATTATTTAATGTAATCTTCACAGGGTTCAGTTTATATACATCTGAAATTGTTCAAGCTGTATTCTTATGTAGACACTTACATTGTTCAAGTAATATCTGTTTAATTTGGAAATGTTGTACTGTCTTTTTAACTGTAACATTTTAATTGCGCTACTGATTTAATTTTAATTTTAATTTTAATTTTAATTTAATTTTAATTTAATTTTAATTTAATTTTACTGTTTAATTGAAGAGGAAGTCTTAGGAAAACCTTACTTATATTAGTCGTATCCCCACTACTCTGATTGTCAGCGATAAGTCATTATTACTCAGCACAAAATCCGTGTACGCGGAAGGTGACGTATGTTCTTATACTTCATATCACCTTTTCTAATGATCAGTCAGTGGACTTTTTAACTCAACTTTTATACTGTTTGGTCTATTACAAATGCCCTGTCTGAACGTTGTCTCATATTAAGAATAAATCTTGTTCCTGAGTTTGCATTATTGGAAGAGTGTATGAATAGAATCAGTTCTCAGAAATCATAACAAATATTAATTTTTATTTAAAAACAATTGAAACTAATTCAATAAAATAATTATATTAAAAGTCTACTTTCAGCTTGGTAGCGTGTTCATTATAAATGATAGACATATTTCTCTCAAGTTTTTTTTTTACTAGCATTCCCCCCCCGGCGTTGCTTGGGATCGTATAAGACAATGAGAAAATTTTTTAACATACCTGTTATTCTTAGAAGAGAGGAAGTTTTTATGTCTATGTATTATTTGGCAGCTTGAGCAAAAAAAAATACCTACCCTAGGACGGGTATTACACAACATATGTATGGAATAATTGTACCTTTTCTAAAACAGGAAATTTACAGCACGTATGTGGAAAAAAATCCTTACCTAGGGTGGGTAATATACAACACATATTTAAAATTATTTACATAATTTTCTGTTGTGTTAAATTTTCGGTATGTCACAGGTAAGAGTTTGCTTGTTTTTACGTAAGAGTGCTATAGTGAAGAAGCACCGTATTTTTTAAATATAAATGCTATACTACTCGAATATCTTACATGATTTTCGATTTTGATAACTTATTAAATCACAGATAAGAGTTTCTTTGTTTTTCATATGGATACTTCACTGTACAAGTTCCTTATTTCCTGGGTAGGATATTGTAGAAGTACTTTTTTTCTTATTTAAAAATGAAAGGCCTCGATACTTTTTAGTAATTTTCTGTTGTGCTAATTTTTCTGGGCGTCTAGAGTAAGAATTTTTTTTTTCATCTGGGTGCTATAGTGAAAAGCACATTATTTCTCATTTACATACCATGCTATTCGAATATATAACGTGATTTTCGATTTTAATAAATTTTATATATGTCACAGGTAGGATTTTCTTTGTTTTTCATATACGTACTATAGTGCACAAGTACCTTATTCCTTGGGCAGGATAATGTACAAGTGCTTGATTTTTAATATATAGATGAGACTATTCGATGATTTTACAAAGTTTTCTGGTCTGCAAACTTTTCCGTATGGCATAGGTGAGAGTTAGTTTTTTATATTAGGGTGCTATATTAAAGAAGCACTTTATTTCTAATAAAACGTCATACTACTCGAATACATAATGTAATATTCGGTTTGGATTACTTTTATGTACATCACAGGTAAGGTTTCCTTTGTTTTTCATATGGGTACTATACTGTACATGTAACTTATTTCTCGGGTAGGATACTGTACAAGAACTTTTTTCTAATTTAAAAAAAATGAAAAAACTCGATGCGTTTATGTAATTTTCTGTTGTGCTAGCTTTTCTGTGCGCCAGGAGTAAGAATATGTTTCTTTTTATATGGGTACTATAGCGAAGACGCACCTTATTTCTCATATGTAAATCATACTACTCGAATATTAAACGGGACTTTCAGTTTTAATAACTTTTATGTATGTCACAGGTTATATTTTCTTTGTTTTTTCACATGAGTACTATATACACAAGTACCTTATTACTTAGATAGAATTTCTTGTGCAAATAAATACATTAAAAATAAGTGATCATTGTATGTGACTTTTGGAATATGACTTCTATACAAATATAAAACATATATACTATATTAAATTTATAATGATCAGTTAATTAGTATAGGAGTGAATCTAAAACATAAAATATATATAATCATATCCGCATACCAATTACTCATAATGGTCGGTCAATTAGGTTAGAAGTGAATCCAATAGATAAAAATATATAAACATATACACAATTAAAATTCATAATGATAGGTCAATTAGTTTAGGAGTGAATCCAATACATAGAAATATATAAACATATGCACATAATTAAACTTCATAATGATCAGTTAATAAGTTTAGGAGCGAATCCAATACATATAAATATATAAACACATACGCATAATTAAAATCCATAATGATCGGCTAATTAGTTTAGGACTGAATGAAATACATACAAATATATCAACATATACCCATAGTTAATATTCATAATAATCTGTTAATAAGTTTAGGAGTAGATCCAATACAAATGCCATTACTTAATCTATTTACGTGATTTTTTTTAGAAGGTAACAAATAAGCTGATATATCATATAGATTTTGAATATGACATCTTCGTTACAAAAATCCAAAATATTCTTTTGTATATTTTAATAAAAGTGTCCTTGTGTATTTAATACATTACATTTAAAAATCAAGAATATAGGAATGTGTATAAAAAATCATTATGGAGATCGAAACAGTACCACTTATGCTAGTAATTAAAAAGATTTCTCTTTTACTCGATGTACGCATGTGCAGAATGACGCCATTGTGCTACACTCGTCAACTTGTGATTGCTTTCAAGTTTGAACCCTTTTTTCAAAGCTTTAGCAATTATTTTAATAGATTACATAGCTCTAATAAAATTATACAATACAATGCAATCTTTTGCGCTATTGCACACCGTACAACGATCATTTTTCTAGGTGGAGATATAATTTGAAAAACGGAGATAGACAGATAAACACACAGACATAGTGAGATTTATATATTAGATGACAAAGTTGAATTTAAAAAAAATAATTACGCTAATATTTTTTACTGACATCGGTATCTTCTCTATCGTCGTTAAAAATGTCGTTAACAAAGAAAACAAATTTATACTTGTTAACAATTTCACTAATAACTGAAAAAGTAGGAAATATGTCTTACTCCTAATGATGGTGTCAAACTTTTAAAGTAAATATATTTGATTTAAAAAATGCATTATCTTTCTTCCTAAATATTTGTAAAATTTGTTTGAAATGTCCAAGATTTTCAAACATAAATTGATTTCGAAAAGCCTAAGATATGGATATTAATTTTGATTGACTGGCATATTCTTCTATCCATTTTCTATCCATTTTCATTTTAGTTGCAATGACTTTCTTATATTTCCAAATTTGGGGAAATTCCATGTGACATTCGAGATCTAATTTCAATTAGAATCATTCATTCAATCGGTATCGATAAAACTTACAGTAATAGCATGTAGATATGATGCAATGGTTGAATCGCAGTAAAATGAATCTTCTCTGAGTTGACGTTTCAAATTTCACTACATGCGTTTGGGTTTTGAAGTTGTTCCCATTATATAAAGGAACTCTTTACATTGTTAAAAATATCGCATCGTAAAAGATCAAATTTTAACTGCATTCCTGCCTTCTTTTGAAAAAAAAAAAGCTACAAATATTTATTTCTGTTTTCAACCATCTTAAGATGTCTGAAGTTGAATTCTACAACAACCATAATTCACGATGACGAAATTAAGAAAGAGATCCATTGTTTCGATTTTAATATTCTAATTCTGTAGAATTTATTATACAGGTTTTTTTTCTTTTTACCCCTTCACGGATAATATGACCAATAAAAATATGTTTCTGTATATTTTAATATGATGATTGATAATAACTGTTATCTCGATTATGATGAATACTAATTACACCATGAGTGTTATGTCACAACGTTTCGACCGTTTTCAGTTGTGTCTTTTTAAGCGTAGACATCCTTCTGTCGAACTCATGAATCTGCATAAAATTTAGACAGCCCCTGTATTTTAACCATTGGATTAGAATACTTGCGTAATGCCAGCTATAATGGAGTAGAAATTCTAATTCACAATTATATTCTGAGTATCATCTTCATGGATGAATAAATTTTTGACCTCTAGAAAAATGTTGCTTACGTCATACATTACGCCATAAGTCCTTGCAATTATTGAATTGCGAATTACTTAGGACCTGCACCAGTCATAGCTGAAACAATGAGCGTATTCTAGTGAACAAATTAGTAAAACTGTCAGAAAATAACAATCAACATTTCATATAACTTGTCACAACACATTAATTACACAAACTGTTTTTATTATAAAAAAGACACCACTTATCAAGGTCCGCATACCACTCGAGGATAAGGTTAATGCGTGTACAGTAATCAACGGTACAATATTTTTGTAATCGTTAGTAGTGAAAATATGGTAAATTAGATTACTTAAGAAACCGGCTCAAGAACTTGTTTATATTGGAGTTGAAGACGACCATATTGTAATCAGATGGAAATCAAGGAAACGGATGAGAATTTCACAGGCTTGCAGTTCTTAGAAAGAAGCTTTGTTCATGGAATCTACGTTTAGATTTAGGCACATATAAAGAGTGGAGGAAAGTATTGACAGTGTTTCTAGCTAGCCGTGTGGTTTTCGTGAAAGTTTTTCGAGAGAGGGGGTCAGAAATTAGAGCTCAGATGAGCACTTTCCATGAGAATTACGAGAAGGTAGAGACAGGCTCGCAACCTCTCCTCTGTGGGACAGAGGGTGTAGGGAAGGGAACAAGCTACAAATTTATTTTTAACTCTCTCAAGACATGATGTTTCTAGTAGTTCCTACCCAGATATGACAACAGTACTCCGTCCTTGGCTCTTATGCAGGCAAAGAATTTCATCAACATTGGATATCTACTTGTGTGATAGAATGATTCCCAGCGACCTTTGCAATGGGTTTGATTTACGTGTTCGATTTCAGATCAGGAGTAAATGGCAGACCGAAAAGCTTGTCAAAACATGAAGCCTTTTCAAGACGAGAGTCATTCATTTTAATTCATGCCAGACGAGGATCAAAGCGTTGATATGTGTGAACATAGACGCTTGGTTTGAGATGTATTAAAATAAACCAACCATCTCTTTCCCCTTGCACCGTATGCCCAAGATCAGATGAGAGAGAATTGAAGAGAACTTGGTGATTCTCAGCCTTTTAAGTGCTGTCATAGACGGTAGTATTGTAGGGATAAATGTCTAAGAATGATCTTAGTATGTTATCTTGGAATCAGTGATGTACTTCAAGAATAGAGTTGGATCCAGGATAAGCTCTTGAAGGGCTCCAGCATTAAACCGTGAGCTTCTGATTTCTGCCGATAGACAACTACTTGTGTGAACGCTTCCGAGAAAAAATATTTAATAATCGAGGAGACATATCCGGCTATACCCCGGCTGGAGATTGTGTGTGGTAGACCTTTATATGTGAAGAACAATTGCCCTTGAATTGAAGCGCCCGTCGATAGATGCGCTTATCTTTTAATATATAACTGTTAGCATAAGTTCTCTAGATCTAACAGAACGGAAGCCATGAGGGATATTTAACCTGCATCACGTCTGTTGCATCGCTCATACATACAATAAATAGTCAATTTGCATTATTGATTATATTCGTTTATATATTCACCAAGAATATGACCTCTCTACTCGTATGTTTTGGAAGGATATATAACAAACAAATAT
>NW_027633348.1:0-51359 GCF_053919585.1 Euprymna scolopes
CCTCTCCTAAATCGGCACTGTTCGGACCTAGTGATTAACTAGAAACAATGCCAAGATACGTGGAGAGTACATACAGCGCCTTGAATTTCCAAATGGTCACCCATCTCATACTAGCCAGGCTCAACGTTGCTTAATTTCGGTGATCTGACAAGAATCGATGTGTCAACGTGATTATGTCTTATAGTAAAACATACAAACACACATACATATATTCTACGCTAACAGAATCTTTTCTTTATATGATAGATTCTATTGTTTATTATGCATAAGTTTTGTTATTAGGAATAATGATTTGATGTTATTAAAATTTTAAAGTTGGGCATATCCTTTTGAAGACCCCTTTTTACAAGGAGATCACCACTTATCAAGGTCCAAAGACTACTCGAGGATAAGGGTTAGATGAGTGTCAGGTGAGGCAACACAATGATGATTGGTAATGATGTTGGTGCTTGAGAATTTAATTATTAAAGAGGGCGACCAAATAAAAACTTGTTTAGGTTGGACTTGAAAATTGTCATGTTATATTAATCTGGGAAGTATCTTCGTGATATTGTTTTCTATGGACAGACAGTTCTGGGAAATAAACTTTTCTAAAGGATTTTTTTTAGTTCTAAATGCAGATAGAAAATAAAGGAAATTGTTGACAGTTGTTCTGGCTAGACGAGTGTTTGTTGACAATGTTTTACAGGGGGGCACAAGAATTTCAAGTTCAGTCGAGCATCTGCCATGAAAATAACGACACAGCAGAGAAATATTAGCAACGTCTCTTTTGTGAGAAAGAAGTAGTAAGGAGGAGAAAAGACATTGCTCACTAGATTTCGAATCCGGTTTTGTATCCTGGTAGGAGAGGGTGCTCCAAGCAGCATCTCCCTAGATGCTTTAAACGGAGTGTTACTGTGCATATTATTTTCCTTTTTTAGATTTCATCCAAATCGTAGCTTCGCTGCAAGTCAGTTTACACTGCCTCGTTCAAATGGCTGAAAAAGGCAACAAAAAAGAATGTTGGTATCAAAATAAAAGAAAGACCCAACCTCCATTTTAAGCTTCTTTCGCGCGTATTCTGTACGGAGTAGAATCAATCAGTTTCTTGCGTTGGTAATAGACACTTGACGGGAGTTTTTTTTCTCCTTTTTCTTTCCAGATGGCCATAAGCATTCGAACGGTTTTGTTAAGTGGAGCAAACGAAGATGCCTATTTCCCATACGCGGAAAGAAGTGCACCACTCATGGCGATCGCCCAAGAAAATAGTCCAGCGCAATACCGGTGTTTTAACGGGCGATCAAACGGGAGCTTCGACCGACCGCTTACTGGCATGCGCCGGGGCTTTCGCTTGCCAAAAACCGTTATAATCAAGTCACGACTCTCAATGTGTCGCGCCTTGCGACTCTTTCTTTTCTTCTTATCGTTGATATAATTTCTACAGACCGGATTACGACAGTCCCCAATGGCGCTACTTGGACGAAGTTCAATTGCCATTTTGTTTTCCCTTTTTATTTTCTTTCTTTCAAGGGTTAGAGAGCATCGATCAAGCTCTTCCGGTTCCTGTTAAAACGAGAAAACGGTTCTCGATTTTCTAATTGTTTGTTTTCGGCCTCGTTGCACGACGCGGCAGAGAAATAGTTTATTTGTTTTCACAGTGGGATTCTTGAAACTGTTTATTTCCTCGCCTTTTGTTTTTTTTTTGTGCTTTGGTTTATCTTCTAGTTTGTTTTTCTGGCCTCTGGTTATCCTCAAAGGACTGATAATAAATGCAATGCCGACATTCGATGACGAAAGTCGAAACAATTTTTTTTTCACTATTTGATGTGGAAATGATTCGAGACTGTCGACAGAACAACAGCGGTAACAACGTAGACAGAGGAAGCACCATAAAACAAGCGCAGTTTTTTAAAGATGCGTCTATTTGAATTACGCGTTTAGCAATGGCTATAATATTTCAATAATAATAGAGTGGCGTGGTCCCTGGCTTTGGCAAAGGCTATTTTGGAGAGGCTTTGTGTATAGTCAAGAATCACACCGACATGGATTGGAGCATAAAGGCTAAAAATAAAACATATTTGAGATATGCATCTATTTTAATAAAGTAGTATTCCAGTCTGTTTGTTTATATACCGTTTCAAAAATACATTTTAATATTGAAAACGGACTCTGATATACTTTTACTCCTGCATGATTTCTGTATATACTATTTATTCAAAATGGAATCAACATTAAAGAGGGTATCTAATTTGCATATTACATTAAAGGAAATCGGTTTTAATTATGAACTCTAAATTTTTAATGAAAATTAATAATAGAATTGTTTTAAGTATTCTATTTAGAAATATTACATAAAGTTAACTTATTTAATTTATTTTTAATTTAATTTACATTTAATCTAATTTATTTATTATTATTATTATTATAACGTAGATAAGACACGCTTAAAAATAGAAACAAGTTTTCATTTAACCTATGAGTTATTTCCCTTTCAGCTATTAGATTTTATTTCCCTGTTTGAATTTCATGGATGAAGCTGGCTATGTTTTATGCTTCTAAAAACCGAAAATATGACCAAATTCCAGGAAAATCGAAACAACTTGGGATATTCGATGTATCTTTAATATTATGTGACTTAACCTTCCCTCCGGCAACATGTTTTTTACCTGGCAATTCTGGGTATATATATATATATATATATATATATATATATATATATATATATATAATAAAATGAAAATACAATAAAACATTGAAATGAAATAATCGCGGTGACAATCATATCTTAATTGTAACAGACAGACGAAAATGTCACATCAGAATTAAGTGTACCATTATTTAATTTAATTTTCTACATCATCAATTATCAAAGCAAAAAACTACTCGAGGACTAGGATTAACGTGTTCGATAAATGGTCAATTAAATGATGAAGAACACTATGAACAAATGATGCAAGGAACAAAGTTTGGTTAATTATGAAGACGTTTTATGACTAATTTGTAGACATTGGATTTGAAGACGGTCACGTTATAGTCTGCAAGGAAGCTGTTCCTTGATAATGTGTTTTATAAATTAGAAGTTCTTGGAAAAGGAACTCTGTTCGTGGAAATTTTGTTTTATGTAACACACACAGTTGGAGAAAGAAAAGTTCTTTGCAATTGTGGTAGAAGATGAGTTATTGCCGTGAATGCTTTATAAAGATGAACCAGAGATTGAAGCTCAGTCATACAAACACTAATCTTATTTCAAACGATAGACTAATGAAAACGTCGTTTCCGATTTGAGATGAGGATTGACAATTCAGAACAGAATTATGAATTACTTAAAACTTCAATCTGATCATGGCTTACGGAACGAGGACATGCTACTCTCGTGGATTACATGAAGGGTTCCATTCGGAATTCTGTGCAGATTTCCATGTTCGACAGAAAGATTTTAGAGTTCGACAAGATAAACCTGAAGAAGGCGGAAGTTACATCGACCGAAACATTGCGAAAACTAACACTCAAGATGAGAACAGTAGTCCGAATCATAATAATGCTGTTTCACACCTAATCGTGACCGAACGAGCGACAGTCAGAGTTTATTATTGGTATGCTTTGATATATTTTCAATAAGATATGTCCATTAAATCTACGCGTGTAGCAATGGAAATTCTATTTTAAATTGAAGTGTGATAGATTGGCCGACAGACAAAGCTTTTTATAGGTATTCGAAGATGCATTTATAAGAACAGGGAAAACACATTTTTGTGCCGAAGTCTCTTGTCGTTTGTTTTCAATGAATCAATTGCGATTTATTTTTCTGTTTTGATTCGTTTTTTTTTTGCTTCATCCATTCTCTTCATTCTTTCCTATTTTGGCCATTTCGATAGCCAAGTGGCAAATAAAATGAATTTTCATATAAGGCCTGTACTTCTTTGATTTGCTGTTATCTGTTTCAATGTATTGGCTCAGAATTATTATCAGTGGCCTTCCTTGGACCATATCCAAGTTATCTCCCCCTGAATTATGCTAGGTAACGAGAGAATGCAGTCTGCTATTTTCGGAAATAAAAATGCATAATTCTATCACACGTGGGGAAAATAGAAACATTATTTAGTCGTAAAATGTTGAAAGTCAATACATATAATCAATGTATACGATAAGTTAAACACAAGTCAATATTTTTTCTATGGGTTTGGGAAAATAGTGGGTTCATATCTTCCCGACGCTATTAGCGTGTAATTGAACACAGTATATATATGAGAAGATTTAGAGTTGAGATAGGTGATTTTAGAGTTGGTTATGTTATCCATTAAGATAATATTGTTTCTTTGACCAAACGAAAATGTATTAATAAAGATTAGTTAACAACATAAACATATTTACAAAGACGTTTATGACTGAATACTATAAAAATGGAGCATCCAATAAGAAAAGGTCGTTTAAATTTGCGAGATTAGCTTATGCTGTACACATATGAAAACATACATATTGTATATTTGAATACCAATATTTAAATACCTTCTTCATGCATACTGCATATTTGTATACATCTTCATTATTTTTAATGCTGAAGCGTTGGTTTCTTTGCTGTTTCGGTTGCTGTTTTGGTTGTTTGCAGATTTGGGGAGAAAGTACCAGTCAAGAATACGTTCTTGGCAATCAACCCGACAGGTGAGGGGTCAGAGACGGGCACTTCACCTGTGTGACTAAGGTGCACTGCCTCGGTATTATCTAAGATGTCCACCCTCTCAGGCCTTGCCACCTGACTTTCGGCTGGGGTAAGTTTATTTCTTGTTGCTTGAGGCACTCCTCCCGGGAAATGCCTAGGAAATTTTTGCTAAGCCAGAGTGCCCCTCCTTTAGGGGAGCTGGTTTGACATTCAAACCTTCTGACCTTATATCATATCTTGCTGTGGTGGCCAACAAGTCTACTGAATATTTGAATGGATGATAATGCAGAAGGAACGTACCGGCCATTACTTGTATAGACTAACAAGCACTTACAACTTCCAGAAACAAATATTTATTAGCTTTAAATATAACTAGCAGTTTATCCCGGCTTTGCTCGGTCCCAATGCACTGTTAATAATTTATGTGCATATATATATATATATATATATATATATATATATATATATATATATATATATATATATATATATATATATATTAAGTAATGTGATTTATAATTTAAAATTTAAAAATCAAATTTTAATTAAATTAAAAATCCGTTTCATAAGAAGGAACAACAACAAAATCAATTATCTGTACGATCGTTTCGGAAAACAATGCTTTTTATTGTGGTATACATCAAGTTATGTAGAATAATTATATATAGTTTTTTGGTAAGCAAGGTCTCCTCATCAGCAAATTTTGGAGGGTTTTTATTGAATTTAAAAGACACCATAAATAAACCTAGCATTAAAAGTAAGGCAGATGAATCTTTTAATTTTTCTTTTTTTGAAATCAGGAACTGTGGTTAAAGTAGTCATTTAGATGTTTGCTATAGCTTTTTATCTTATTGATCAATATTCAATTATGTAGGAATAAAGGGGATGACAAAAAAACAAAAAACAAAAACAAAAAAAAAACAGAAAAAACAAACAAACAAAACAAAACAAACCCCCCCCCCCAAAAAAAACGATAAAAAAAAGATAAAGAAACCGACGTTATATTTTTTTATATACTTTCAAATCTCTATGACGTTGCAATAACTTTCTCTTATCCTGGATACTTCGTATCATTTTCCTCATCCAGACGTATGAATTTATAAAAAAACAACAACTTTATTTTATTAATATCTATTCATTAAATGTTTATCAATGGTGTCCAAATAAAAAAATAATACAATTAGTTAGAATGGAATTTTAGCTTTAATACTACAAATCTACTAGAAAAACTAACCTAACAAAATCAAATATTGATTATGCACGAATAAAGCTATTGATGACAAAGGCGTGATAAAGAGACTGACGTTATTTTATATATTAGACTGCTTTCATTCTTTCGTATTCATGAACCACTGTTGTGGTTGTAATTGTACGAACACGTTATTTTAGCAATGGCGGTCTCACCTGATAAAGTGCGGTCGATAATGTCAACATTTACGAATTCTTTGATGATTCAAGCAAAGAAAACGATCCGTAACGATTCACGAGCGGAACCGATTGACACGTTTTGTGACGGATTCTTTGTTTGGAAAGCGGCCATTTAATGTTTGCTAATTCTGTGTTCGACCTGAAAGATATCAATCAATTGTCGCATCTTTTCTTATGCAACGAACGGTAATACGACGATGTATCATGGATGGATGTCGTTAAGCAAAAAAGACTTTTGCTTGTTTAGATTTTACTCTCACGTCGTTCTCTCTGTTTTTACTTCTATCTCTTTTCTACACATACACATAAACACACACACACATACGCACATTTTCTCACCCTCTCTCTTTGAAGCATGGTCTAGTGAGTCGCATATTTGCTGGAATAGTTGTTGTTGTTGTTGAGAATTTGTTGGCATTCGTTTGCCCGATATCTTTCTATAAGAAATATTTCTAGAAGGATAACGAGTACTCTCAAGAAGGAGTAAATGAAGGTTGCCAACGCCCCTAAGTGAATGTGTTTCTGTAAGTTCGAACTTGGCGCACTAAGTCGTCAGTCCGACCCTTTAACCAATGAGCCACAGTCAACTTTCCAATGGAGTGATTGCATATGTTGTTAGTGTCCGTTTAATAAACCCACAAATTGTAAACAAATTGTAGACAAATTGTAGACAAATTGTAGACGAGAGCAACAGAGTATTATGACATGTAGCATTTAAACTTTGGGATCTAAAGCAAAAGATAATTACTATGTGCCCTGAATCTTATGCATTCGAATTTAGATCAACATAAGCTCTACTACAAATATGGAGTACGTTACCATGTAAATAAAGCAACTAGCACGTATAACTATATTTATTACTAAAACAATAGCATAATGACTGAATTTTACATTTTAAATTCTATTCTAAAATAATAATAATAATAATAATAATAATGACAATAACAACAACAACAACAACAATAATAGTAATAGTAATAAAAATAAGATTGATAATAATAACAATAACAATAATAACAATAACAACAATAATAATAACAATAATAATAACAATAATAATAATAACAATAATAAAAATAAAAACAACAACAATAATAATAAGAATAATAATAACAATAACAAAAGCAATGATAATAATAACAACAACAACGACAACAATAAAAATGATAATAATAATAGCAACAACCACATTAATAATAATAATAATAACAATAATAATATTAATAATAATATTAATAATAATAACAACAAAAACGATAATAATAACAATAATAATAACAACAACAACAATAATAACAATAATAATAACAATAATAATAATAATGATAAAAATAATAATAACAATAATAATCATAAAAATCAATAATAATAATAATAATAATAATAATAATGAAAATAATAATAATAATAATAATAATAATAAAATAATAATAATAATAATAATAACAATAAATAATAATAATATCAATAATAATAATATCAATAATAATAATATCAATAATAATAATAATAAAACAATAAAAATAATAATAACAATAAAAATAATATTATTAATAATATTATTATTATTAATAATAGTAATAATAAAAATAATAACAATAATAATAACAATAATAATAATTATAATAATAACAATAATAAAAAATAATAGAAATAATAATAATAATAATAAAATAATAATAATGATAATAATAATAGAAATAATAATGATAATAATAATAATAATAATAATAATAATAATAATAATAATAATTTGTTTAAAAAACAACAAAAATACATCCATGAACACACACACAAACACAAACACACACAAACACAAACACACACCAACACAAACACAGAAACACACACAAACATAAACACATACAAACACACACATACACGCATAAAATCCATTCCGGATATACTATTAATAAATATACTTATTTAATTTATCTGTCCTTCAGGAGGCCAGGAGGCGCCGATTTTGCCCGGGCGTAAAATACGCTTAAATATGATATTTTAATTTGTCCAGATTTCGTATATATTATTATAGATTCGTGATTTCAAAAGTAAAATAAAGTATCAGCTAGAATCAAAACTAAAACTGTAGAATTCAAAGCTGGTGACGTTACCACTGTACGAACGTGACAAGCATATAAACTGATTAAAATTAAAAATTGAAAATAAACTGAGATGAAGTACAAAACGTTTGACGATTTTTTCAAGTTGGATCCGTTTTTGAACCCTTAAAAACAATTTTTACTGGCTAAAGACCCATAAAAGAACGACCTGTAAAAAAAAAAAAAATCCAATCATTTGAGGCCCCTAGCACTGCTCTGCAACTTTTAGTTTCGAAGAAGATAGAGTTTGAAAATATGGAGACAGACAGACAGACAAACAGACGGACAGACAGACCGACATATAGCCGTTTATATATTTGATTTTTCTTTTTTCAACAGAAATACTTTCATTAAACCAACGCTTGTATCTGACCCCCTGAATATTAGGCTTGTGAAATAACTATGTTTGTTAATAGACTAAGTTTATTTATGTAGACTGGTATTGCTTTTTTTTTTAAGAAATACTTATTGGTTTTCTAAACAAATCTTTCTTATTTTAAAACAGAATTTGAAAAGAAAAATATAGTTATTGAATTAATGTTTGATAAGTTAATTTTAAATCCATCCAAATTGTTATCTAACTCCAACTAATTCTGCTAAGGTACTGTTTTAGTCTCTATAAAATTGTTGGGTATAAATAGTTCCCCAAATCTTCAAATCGTTAACGCATACGTGAGTATACTGAGCTGTCCAAAATGTTTGTTTCTCTTAGAGATCTTGATATTAATGCAATTCATTTTCCACGCTTGCTTTGGAAATCTTGAGAATGTCTGTGATTATCAAAGGGCAATCTCGTTCAACTATGGCTTTGACCTGGTCACTGTCGGCCATCTTTGACCAGCCAGAGTGATGAACAACTCTTATTAAAATTTGTTTTTTTTATAGAGTAAACCATTTCTGGCACACCATTCTGTAACAGAATTTTCCCTATATATAACACAAGGAATATCTTTATGCAGGTTTCTGTAGATTTTATCGTATTTTGTAGTAAAAACAATATATGTCAGCAGTGCTCTGTTTGATCTTCCATTTAAATGCCTGAAATATGAGCTAAAAAGTAACAACCTCTGCACAGAGGCTTATTACACACTGACCTAAGAATACTCCCCATAATAAATAGATGATTTGAAGAATAGGATTATAAAACAATTTTTAAGAGATAGGAAAAATGACATTACGTAAACAGACGAACTTTTTCGTCAAGACAATACATACCAGCTTGTTTGTGTTGTTTGTGAAAGATCTTGTTTTGAGAAAAATACTTGTTAATTGCAAAAGTCAATTGTTCTCAGTCGGAATAAGAACACAATAGACGCGCGTGTGTTAAACAATATTAAGAACACCAAAGACAAAGTGTTTGCGTCATGCGTACAATTTCATGTACAACTACTACCTCGATAAGGAAATAATCGAAAACTTTATAAATAAATCTTTTACTCTCACTTCTTACAAAACTTCAAGAAACTATGCGTACAATTCTTCACCCTTTATAATTTATTATATTTATTCCGACTGAAATGCTTCTCTCAAAAACGTAATCCCATAAATTATTCTATCTTATCCATACTACAGATTTTTAATCAAATAACGACGCTCCCTAATTTTTTGCTCCTATTTTGTGTTTTAACAATACTTTAAAACCTACATAAATAGATTACTTTAATAATTAGCTATTGTAATCAGTAAACCTGATTTTGTAAAAAGAAATGGCGATAAACAATTCCAACATGCATCGTAATAATAATAAGTACCCGGAGAGCTTTATATTTATTGCTATCACGACTAAATAAGCTTTAACAAAAAATATAGAAGTTTACAATATATTAATAATTATGCGAAATATCGAATGTCATACGGATTTCAGAAACACAAGCTCTAGAGCACTTTCACATAAACAATCTTTTTTTTATCATTCCATATCTTCTGAATACTAACTATTCTTGCAAAAACGGATCAAAATCAGTCCCCCCCATAATAAATTCTTTAGCCTTCACCTTCGTAAGTACTTGAATATTCATGATTATCTCACTAATTTCACAATCTCAATTTTTGTTGTTTTTTTCCAAACATAAGCTTTTTTATCGCAACCTGGAGATGAGACAACTTTATCATAGAAAATCAAGTCAGCAATAACACTTTCCAAAACGCCAGGCAGGAGAGCAAGGAATAACTTGGAGTTTAAACAATATAAGTTGGCGCATTATGCAATACTGACCCATCATACCACACCTCACATAGTGGAACAGATTGCTGAGACAATCCGCAGCGAAATGGTAAACAGCAAAATAAAATAAATACAATAAGCAAAAGTTCACCCAGAACTCATCACTGCCAAGTCTCTCTCTCTCAACTTCCAGCACGTGGTCTCCACACCATCTCTGCCAACAGGCATTTTATTAGAAAACTTACTCCATTCCATTTGCATACGTGTGCAGTGGAAGATGAAATCTCGTGAGATTCCACGAGACTACACCTTATAAATCCATGGCTGCCATCTTTAATCTCCCTCTCTCTCTCAGATCCCATCCGAAGGTAAGTTGTATAACCACACAATGCACACACACACGCGGGCGCTGTCTTCTTTGATTATTACATTCAACTCTACAGCATCTTTCACTTGGTGATACAACACCAAAATTGAAATTTGTCAGAGTTGCTTCTGCAGCCATCTAGAAAACTGGCAGCTATCTTGAATTTCTGATGGGTAACGTTCTTTTCTTAACATGTATGTTCTGAACGCCATTTGTGCCAATTTTGGTGCTTGTATCACTAAGTGAAAGATTCTTATGGAATATTGAGATAACCTGCCCCACTACACTACAGATTGAGAGGCAACATTTTGTTTTTCTTATGCAGTGATAAAACTTAGAATTTTTGAATTGGAAGGCACCATATATATGCTGTAGGTACTTCTTATTAAGCCTGTTAATTTTATTCTATTCAGGAAACTACAATAGATCAGTACACACAAGCGAAGTCGCATGAACGGATAGGGATTCTGGATTCGTCTACTTAACAACCATAGTATCTGTGAAAATACCATTATTAATAATAGGTAACAACGACAAAAAGACAAAAAATCTTTGGATTCTGCTTTTAGAATTTATAAGGGTCTGTATTCGTGCCGGGTCGTCCAAGGTTGGAATGGAATTCCTTGAGTTAATGTACTTTCCCGGGCAACGACGTGACACGGACCAGACTGGATTCAAATAAAATTTAAAAATTATAAGAACTACCTTATATTTGCACTTTCTAAACGTAAATACACCCGGTAAACCAAAAGTAAAAAAAAAAATAACACTCTTCACTGAAGAGGTCGTCAGATGCCGGAAAAATTTCTGCTCTTATCGAACTGGAATTTCAGAAATTATATTGTAATTCAGAAATTATATTCTAATGTTAATATAAATTCAGTATGGGACTTTTAGGGCTAAAAAAACATGCCTTTTTTTTGGAGCTCTTTTTCATATTACTCAAAAACTTCATATGCATGTCTATATAGTGGGTTTTATTCAAATATAAATGTCTTAAAGTGTGAAACTGTACCATTCGTCCATTTTTACTGGGATTCGGCGTTCCCAGGAGCTCAAAAGCGGTCATAAATGCCCCAAAATTTTGCACCATCCATTAGATTTTTCTGAAACTTGGAAAAATGTGAAGGCAATTGTTTTTCTTATAAATTCAGTATTGTTGACCCTGGAATACGTTCTGCTTCGCATCCCTGAACATAGACACTTGTCCTACCACTAACTCAACGTTGACCCTCCATACTTCTCACATTCATCATTTCTTCACTATTTTTAGTGGTGTCATCTCACATGCAGCGCCAGAGGGGGACAACGCATGCGCGTCTTGTTCGTCTTAGTTTGGCAGAAGAGTTGATCAAGACCCACTAGACGGCATATCGATCATGAAATGGTGACCAAGAAAAACAACAGCGATGATCAGAATAAAAAGCATGTATAAACACCCGTACTTATATGAAAAAACTTTTTATTTGATTTATTGATTGCTCATTGATGAAAACATAACATTACATTTGCAGCATATCTAGTCTTCAACAGATAGTTTGCGATTAGACTAAAATACATAGAATTGTAGTTCTCATCATAAACGTGCGGATAAACCGTTTGTATTCAGTTCAGATAGTTTATGCGTGATGGAAGGTAAGAGAGAGAGAGAGAGAGAGAGAGAGAACGAGAGAGAGAGAGAGAGAGAGAGAGAGCGAGAGAGGATCACTGTTTAATCATATCTTTTTAGCGCATTTCAATTTAACCTATTCGCACGTGGCGTGCTTCCAAGAAACTTGTTTTTTATCCTCCTCATTTTCTCTTTGATCTATTTGATGTCATATTCATTTCTTTTAATTTTCACAGCCTGGTAATCCATATATTTCGTTCAACAAATTAACCCCAAGTAAGCTTTAATTTGCAGTTTCTCTAAACTACACGTATTACGTAGTAATGAATTTATTCGACTAATATTTAATTTATTGTTCTTTCATCCCTTCATTGAATAACCGTTCTATAAAGTCACTTTTTTTTTTAATAAGACGCAATTAATATTTAAATTTCTTACCTTTGAAAAACTTTGGCTATGAGATTCTAATTGGCCATTGTAATGTCTATTTTATAATTATTATCTTCCTCAAATGGCGGAAGACATAACACAAAGATCGAAAAGTAAAATTGAAGAGCTGCTGCCCCGAGGGGGAGCACTGAGGCCGGCAGAAATACTTTGGCGACCCCGTCAGCAATCTCAGGTAAGAATGCCCAAAGAGACTAAAAAAAAAAAAAAAAGTTAACCTTTTCTCAAAGAGAGAAGATAAAGCTTTAGAGGATGGATCTCCTAGAAGTCCATAATATATCGCAGTCAAGAGAGAAAAGCTCATTTCAGAAATGGGGGTTGTGTTACTATACATATAGATTCGAAAAAGTGGTCAAAAATCAAATATATAACAAATAAATATTATCAATGTTAGAAACGTACGCAATATATTTTACCGTGACATAGACGGACATATATTCGGTGGGTTTCTAACAGTATTTTGTATAATTATTTAGTTTGAACTCATTTTCCCAAACTTACTGCATTCAACAGCGAACACACCGCCATTTTGCTTTTTCAAATATATCGATAAACACTGTATGATTTTCGAACCGAAAAACACTGTATGATTTTCAAATTAGTAAAACCACTAAAATCTTTTGCAGATAGGTAGAAGAGTAACTTATCTTGCCTTTGATAACATTTATTTATTATATATTTGATTTTTGACAACTTGTTTCGAATCTATGTGTATAGTAACACGCACCAGAAATGGTATAGACTCTGCTCACTTTGGTGCCGGGGGAAAAGATGCCCAGGATTGACAATCCCGCCGTACATTTACATCAGAAGTCTTAGACGAAATAAAGTTTGAATTTTATTTTGAAAGATTTTGACTCAATTACTTCTACTGATAAAATAACTTATCATATAGGGGTCACTTGTGTGGTTTAAATATTGGTGTAACACAATCTGAGTACTGTCAGACAACTAATGCTAAACGTAGTTAAGATGGATTTAAGAGAGAGAGAAAGAGAGAGAGAGAGGGTGAGAGTGAGAGAGATAAAAAGAGATAAATCGCTTGTTAACCTTTTTTCAAAGAATCAAAGATCAATAGTCAGAGACTGGTCCAAGTTTTGAACGTAATTCCTCCATATCGGGAAAGTCAATCCTTCTGTTATTGTGACCATAAACTTATTTTATCGCTTCTTTTTAACAAAGGGGAAATCAAGTCGGCCATTTTTACAACGTCATCTCCGGTTGACTGGGCCTTTCTTCCCTTCACTTTTATTCAACCAATAGTTTTCATTGTTTTCAGTCGCCATTATGGCGTTGCGTTTTTGTTCATTTGATGGATGCTCTGTCATATCTTGTCTCAAAATCCTTAGCCGGACATATACCCTTTCTCTCAACTGTCTACGATATAAGTACATCACACACACACACACACACACACACACACACACACACACACACACACACACACACACACACACACACACACACACACACACACACACATGCAAACATTTGTTTACTCAGTAATATATCTTTCACACACTATCCTATTTAAATATGTATGCATATATTTATGTTGTATACATACAAAAACCCACGAGCACACACATTTACATATACATAATGTGCGTTTTTTCTGTGTTTATCTATGTACATATACATACGCACATACATACATATACACATATATATGTATATATACGAGTCTTTTTATTATCACTATAAATTTCTTCATGTGCAATTTATATTTCATTCTGAATATTTACGTGAATCGTTTGACCAAAACAATATAAATATACTTATATACATATTCACGTATTAATTTATATATATATATATATATATATATATATATATATATATATATATATATATATATATATATATATATATTACAAACACCAAATCACAATTCCATGCTTCGTGCCTACTTCGATTAAATTTACAATCAGATATGTTTTTATCTCTTTCTATTGATCAATCTCCTCTCATAAATAAAGCAAGTCATTAACGTAATAACAATTCGGTATGTATATATGGTATATGATGTATAAATATTATATATATGTATATATATATATATATATATATATATTGTGTGTGTATGCATATATCTAATATTGTTAAAATGCTATTATTTTATAAGCAATAAATTAAAGGGAAGGTTAAAAGACAACCAAACAATTATGATATTAAAGAAGTAAGCTATTTATAGATGAAAAGAATAGTTTGGTTTGTTTAAACGGCTTCTTCTATGAATACTAATATGATAGAAGTCGATATGTCTGTTCTAAAGTACTTTTAAACCACAATACACATGAACTTCGTATTTGAAAAGTTTGAATCTATACGTATGTAGGTTGACGTAGGTATGGCTTTCTTTTATATTTTAAATAAAGAAATTAAACAGGGACTATAACACACCACATACTATTTCATATCTCCGATTTTAATTCCATTTAAGCTAGAATTTTTCAACCAGGTCTATATAGCTGACATTTCTGAGTTGTTGAAGGCCAAACAGAATTTATTAGCAAATATATTTAACAGATTTTCTTTAACAAGTTTAACAATTTTGTTAAAGTAATTTATTTAATTTCTGGTGCTGAATGGAAAATACTAGCTTTCTGACCTAAACTGCATTAAACATTTATTTTATTGTTTTCTACGTTTCCACTTGCAAAGCTTAATTATATTTTTCAAAATCAAAAATAAAACTAATGATTTTCCTCTACAAAACAAGCATATGTGGAGTGTCCATCATATAAATATGGTTGGTACCGTAAATACGGGAGAAACTCAAGGAGAAATCCAATGAGAGACTCAGAGAGAAAACGAGATCGAGATCGATGACTAACCAGCCGACACCTTCGCAAGAGACGGTCTCCCCATGACTATAACAATGGACGCTATGTAAATATTGCATATACGTTCTTGCTCTCAATATATCTGTTCTATTTTAATTTTGTGTTGTAATTATTTATTTTCATATGTTCAGTCGAGTTTCAACACAAACTAAACACCATGAATACACATTTAAAGACATAAAGAACTTGAAGCATGGACATTTTAGCCAAAATGACTGGATTCAGCATTAAATAACCTGAAAAGTACCATTAAACAAAGCACCGAAACGAAACAAATGTTTACTTATAAAATTAATATATGATATTAAAGATAAGCATTATTTCAGTTTGCCTTAAATTATATTGCATATTGAGTTTCTTTTCCCGTTATATAAATTAGTTATTACTTTGTTATAGCATTTTAAATTGCAACATCCGGTAACCATATAGATCTTTTTTTTATTTAAACAAGTTTGGACGCTGAAACGACATAGAACCGAGTAAAGCAGTTAAGCCATGGCTGTCAACGATTAAAGCATTTCTTTAATACAATAGGTGCCATGATTTTCTCTTTCTGATCGAAAATCAACAAAATAACTCCTATACTACTACTACTACTACTACTACTACTTGCTTAATTAATTATTAGTACTTTCGAATTCCAACTGACGAGGTACGTTTCTAACAGCATTAGACGAAGCTAAGCAAATCTTTTTAAATAGTTCAACAGTATAGGATTAGAGCTATCTATGAATAACACTATTGTAAAAACAGAAACAACTTCTATAATAAAACAAATAATGTAATGAATGCGAAATGCAATACAATTACCCTGTCCGGATGTTTTTTTTTATTTACATGAGCACTAAGGATAGCCATAACAAGAAAAGATGAATGCCTCATACATTGTGAATATTATGACCGTCTTGGTGATAGACCGAAACAATTTTATGCTCTGAATGGAAAATGACTTAACAGTTAAATAATAAAATCTAAATGTTCAACATTACGTGAACTAGCTGTTTCACTCTTGAAACGTTGTGCATTTAGATTTTCCTCCTCCATTTTAAAATGATATCGTCGGGTTTTTATTATTTTATTATTCATATATATATATATATATATATATATATATATATATATATATATATATATATATATATATATTATTTATATATAATTTCAAAATCTTTTTACACCAATCTTATATAAAATGGGTACTAATTTAATCTAAAGCAATGATGTTAACACCTTTATTATCCAATGTCTTCCGTATTGTTTTCGCACGCGCATGTATTCATTTTTTTCGCATTTATACATTAATTCTGTATAGTCACTTGCACTTTTACACAGTAATTCTGTATACTCACTATTCCATAGCTAGCTATAATATATACTGACCCAACGGGTCACAAGATAGTCTAGTATATACAGTCCTGGTCAAAATCATAAGACCACTTAAGAAAGTAAGTGTTTACGCATATTATCGAATTTGTAATCAAACAAATGGTTGAAACCATTGCCAAAAGGGAAAATATGATGGAAAAAAATGAAATCTGCTTCATTCGAAACCTTAACCCTGATCTAATAATTATTTTTTAAAAAACAAACATTTTCACCTGGTCAAAATGATAAGAACACTGATCATTTACCTAACAAAAGGCAATTATAAATTACTAAAAAGGGTCTCAATATTTAGTATAGCCTCCATTATTACGAATTACTTCCAAAATTCTCTTCGTCATGCTTGCGACTAAGTTTTTTTTATCAGTTGCGAAGGAATTTTATCCCATGTACTGAAAACTGAATCAGAAAGTTCCTCTTATCGAATCATACTGGGTTCCATCCTTGAACACTTCTTTTGCCATCCATCCCCAAAGATTTTCAATGGGATTGAGGTCCGGAGAACATGCTGGATGATCTAACAATTCTATATTATTTGAAGAAAAGTATTCTCGTGCTTGTCGAGAAGTGTGTATCGCAGCGTTGTCTTGCTGGAAAATCCAATTTCTTCCACACAGACGTGGACCTTCAGTGCTGATAGAAGCATTTTCAAGCATTGAAATGTACTTCAATGATGTTTGCCGGCGTTTCACTACTTGCAACTTTAGGGTCCCAACTGACGAGAAAGCACCCCAGATCATTAAAGACCCTCCTCTACTATGCCGAGTCTCTTTAGCCAAATTTTTATCAGGCAATAGTGTTGAAATTCATCTGGACCATCTAGATTAAACTTTTTCTCATCGGAGAAAATTACATTTTCTCACTTCTTTTCATCCCAAGTCTGGTATTTGGCGGCATATTTAAGTCGGTTAGTTTTGTGCTGTCCAAGAAGACGTGGTTTCTGCAGTCGCTTTAAATAATTGAAACGCTTCATTTTCAAATGCCTTCTGATGGTTTTATGACTGCATTCTGCCGCTGTTTGGCTTTTCAATCGACTTGAGCTCATACTGAAGTTTTTCTTTTAAACTTCTTCTGATACGGCGATCCAGTGATGGGGTTATTTTTTTTGGTCGACCTGGACTCTTTTTGTGCCCATATTGATCTGGATTTCTTAAAAAAATTTGTGATGACCGTTTTGCTACGATTCACTTCGTTTGCAATGGATCTATGGAAGAGTCCACCCCTATTAAGCTCAAAGATCCTTCCTCTCTCAAACTCTGATAATGGTTTCCCTTTTGCCATTTATAATTTAGTAAGATGTTTTTTTATCCACTAGCTAGTTGCTTTTAGTAACATAGAAAGCTTTTTGTATTCATTTTTTCAAAACTAGCCGATTTTATTAAAGTTGTCTTATCATTTTGACAAGGTGAAAATTTTTGTTTTTTAAAAAATAATTATTAGATCAGGGTCAAGGTTTCGAATGAAGCAGATTTCATTTTTTTTTCCCATCATATTTTCCCTTTTGGCAATGGTTTACACCATTTGTTTGATTACAAATTCGATAATATGCGTAAACGCTTACTTTCTTAAGTGGTCTTATGATTTTGACCAGGACTGTATATATATATATATATATATATATATATATATATATATATATGTATATATATATAAACCAGTAGGACGTAAGCGATTTCTGTGAATTAGAGATATTCTAATCGGGGAGTTGCACAGCGAGATGCTTTCTCACATTACATATAAAGCTCTACATGTTGGCACAATCATGGAACCAGAAAACAAGAAGGGAAATCCAAAGAATATAAGTGTTCCTCCGTATCTGGCATCATCAAATATAATGGAAACAATATTACGTTATTATATGTTTTAAAACCAAATTTAAGCAGGTTTTAAACCGGTTTTATGAAAGTTTTGTATTTTATCATCTACTGATAGAACACGGTATTTACCTGTTATATTCGTCAGTTTGACATACTTAAATATTCATGTTGAAACACTCGAGTTCATTTTTCAATCATTATTTACAAAACCGTTTTATTCCGTTTAGTTTATGTCGTTTTCAGAAAGTATCGCTCGTTGCAAGCTTCCGCTCACTTTACCTACTTTTCCCTGTGCTCGGTAACCTTCGAAAACCTTTCGTTAACCATTTTCATTTTGATAAATTATTACTCGTCTTTTCATGAGTTTTTAGAATACAATATCATTTTTTTTATCTTTTGTCTGCAGAGAAGTAAGTCATGATTTTTATTTTTCAAAATATCTCGTAATCAATAATTAAAGTCATTCGAACAAAGCAGGTAAATATGTACAGTCATTCGAACAAAGCAGGGGTATTGAGATTTGGAAAAATCTTTTAAATCGGTTTTCGGTCAGAAAATTGGCTGTCAAGGGGTTAAAGCTCAATGATTTGACCTTTTAAAACTCTACCAAACTCCTCCGCCAATTTTAGGTCTAAACACCTGAAATTTTAGATGCAGGTTACTTGGACAGGGATCAAATTTATTAATTTGATTTGAGCCCAAAACAATAAATGTTAAGAGGTAAAAATTGAGGTCCAAGTAAAAAAAAATGACCTCTGCGGTCTCTACTAAATTACTCAGCTAATTTTTGATCCAAACATTTGAAATTTTACATAACGTGTATTCAGACATGCAGCAAGCTTTTTAATCAGTTATTGGGTGCAAATTTGGCTGTCAAGAGGTCAAAGTTGAAGGATTTGACCTTTGAAGACTCTAGCAAACTATTCAGCCAATTATCGGCCTACACATTTGAAATTTTAGATGTAGGTTACCTGGACATGTGTCAAACTTTTTAATATATATATATATATATCCACATGCACATAACGTTATGAACAGTACATAGGGTCTGAGCAAAGCCGGGCTGAGCTGCTAGTCTACGATAAACCCTTGTACAAGCACTGATGTTATAATTGAGCTAGTGAATCTATGTCCTATTTTAAGGTTCTTGATTAAGTCGATAAGGGTATCTTTCATTTGTTCTTTACCTCATTCTTAATTATCGGCACGCTCTTTATCACAAACGTACTGTTACCCATGTCTGCGTCTTTTATAAGTAATTTATGACATATTTTCACCATATGTTTCAACCATTGTTTGATTTATTTCCTAGTCTCTTTGTTCCAGCTCATTTTACTCGTTGGTCTGGTTGTCTTGATCGCTGTTCAGATACCTCTTTATAAGATATTTTAGTAGCTTACTTCCAAGAACTGCAGACGTGTAGAAATCTCTCCCTGTTGACTGGTTCTTGTCTACTTATAACCTTATCCATTTCAAGACTAAGTTAAAGGTTGTCGATATTCTTCTTCAACGTGGTCGTTACATATTACACTCGAACCCACACGTTGTATCTCAAAAAGAAAAGAAATTCAGCTCATGTTTTTTTTCAGTTTTAACAAAATGCATTTATTCTTAGTATTTCAAACAATGCATTGCATCTTGTTTTAGACAGTTGATTTAGTTTATCTCATCCGCCATGCCTTTTTAAGACGTTCTTGTCATTTACGTAGTGTGCTCGCTTTCATCGTCCGGACATATCTCAGACAGGTGCTTTTCCGTCGATTTTCCCGGCCCCGTAGGTCTTTTTGTCCCTGCTTTTTGTTTCCCTTTTCTTCTTTCGCTGTGACATCACTTCGCAGAGCCGGCTTGGTCATTTGCACATGATAGATGCCACACGGCTGCTGCTGCTGCTGTTGCTAACAGCGCTAGCGGCTCTATATACCTTCATATGCTAGAAAATAAATTATTTACATGGATTTTATTAAAACCTGCACCAAGATAATAAAAGGAACGAAAACCCAATGTTTGCTCAAAAGTTTCCAAAATTAAACATGTCTTAGTGCATTATTTGTTCAACTTTTCATTTTCCCTTTTTCCATTTCTTTGTTTATTATTGCATTTTCTTTTTCTTATTTGTAAAAGAAATTCTAACGCATTTTTCTAAATATTTATTACATTTTAATGTGTTGAAATGAAAAACTCAGTTAAATGTTTTAATAGCGAGAACGTATTTATTTTAATTTACATACATTTAGCTTAATCATTGCTAAAATGTTTCAGCTTTGTTGATCAAGATTAAAGGTTTGGATGTTAACAATATGTTACAAAGACAGGTAAATCGAAGTAATACCAAATCTAAGTTCAGTTGAATAGCTTTTAATGTTTATTGGTATTGCGTCTCTAAATTCCTCAAAATGAAACGGGATATTTTTTATTTTAGTAATAAAGTCAGTTTATTGCTTGTATACAGTCTTCATAAGATATATTTTATACCGTTAATTGTATTTCCAGATTCTTGTATTACTTTTCCGTCGTGCGATTTTTCTTTTCTTATGTTTTTCATTTTCTTTCAGAACTCTCGCTTCTTCCTACCTATCAACTCAGTAATATCATTAATATTTTCCTCCTTGTACTCGGTAGATTTCCAAACAGACTTGCCATTTAGTTTTCTTTTGGTAAAACATCATATCCGAAATTCTTAACCAAACTAGTAATCATAACTCTTGCCAAGTACTACGATTTATTTGTCTCGTAACTGTTATATAGCGAGAATATTCGAGATAACGCTAGTTAATCGAACCTTTTGTTTAGTTTACGACACCTTTTTGTCTCTTAACTGCTCAGCCACTTTTGGCGAGATTATTCGAGACAATTACAGTTGACATCTGACCCAAAAAGCCAAAGACATTATCTGGGCCTCGACTTAATCGGGTATTAACGTATTATGCAACGAATATTGCTATTTTCCCTTTTTGTCACAATACAGTTTGACCTTATTATTTATTCAACACAAGCACACTTTTTATCCATTTACTACTTATACTTCGTTCATAAACCGAACAAACTTCTGATGGCTAAGTTACGTTCCATCACTGGAAAATTTGCTTTGTTGTCCGAATTCTGTCGGCAACTTTCGTACTGTCTACGAACAAATTCGATGTTAGCCACATTCTCCATTTCTGTATCCGAAGATTGTACTTTGAATGCCTTGCGGATACTTAAATTTCTACCAAAGCGACGATACAAATAAAAGAGTTTTAGTTTTAAGACCAACAGATAATATTATGTTAACGTCTAGTATCTTACTTGACCGCCAAACAATTTTGCTTACCATTAGTTTTAAAATTGAAGACGACTTAAAATATTAATATTTCTGTGTTCAGTATTAGATTAATATGAATCAAAGTAACAAAACACCGAAAAATAAAAGCATTAGACAATGTTTAATACATACAAACAACGAAAAATAAGTATAAATCCCTCAGCATAGCCTGTGCTAAAAACTGAATGTGACATTTTTATTTTAAAATTTTAGAAATCCGTAAAATAAAAAAAATGGTATATTTAGTATTCTCAGTTGGGAGTCAGATATCACTTGAACAGTCATAATACTACAGTACTAAATATTACATAGAATATAAATATGTTAATTTCGAAATGTTTAATTCTAAATTCTTATTTAAAACCGAATACGCTATTTGCTACGTTAAATGAAAACGAGACTATGTCCTTTCTAATGTTATATAACCGATTCATAATGCTACAAATTTTGTCTTTAACATTAAGGATAACAATGACGGTGACCTAAAGTCCTCATAAAACACCTTTGACCAACTAAAAATATAACTGCCAAAATAGGAGAAAAAGTTCGAATGTGAAGAAGACGATATATATATATATATATATATATATATATATATATATATATATATATATATATATATATATATATATACAGTGATGATCATATTTATTGGCACGGTAAAATAAAAGTTAAATTTTGTCTAATAAATTCTAAAAAAGGGATTAAATTAAAGAAAATAACAAAGTATATTATGTATTTTTAACTGGCCTTTCCGATGCAGCAATCGGATTTTAGAAAAAATAAATAACAAAGGAACAACAAACATAATTGCAAAAAACCCTTGTTCAAAATTATTGGCACGATTTATTTAATAATCAATTGTATAGCCTTTGGCCTTGATTACCTTCCTCAGTCGCTTTTCATAGTTTACAACCAAGTTGTTGCACTCTTCAGTAGTAATTTTAGCCCACTCTTCCTGACAATAATCCTCCAATTGAATAAGATTCTTAGGCTTCCTTTGCATTACCCTCAATTTTAATGTTCTCCATAAATTTTCAATTGGATTAAGGTCTGGGCTTTGTGATGGCCACTCCAAAACATTAATATGATTGTCCTCAAGCCATTTCTTAGTCAGTTTAGCCGAATGCTTTGGGTCATTATCTTGCATGAACCACCAACGACGACCAAGTGAGAGCTCTTTAGCAGAGTCTTTCAGGTTTTCATCCAATATTTTAACATAATCTTCCTTTTTTATGCTACCTGTGACCTTAACAAGTCGCCCTGGTCCAGAGGCAGCAAAGGATCCCCAAAACATCAAACTGCCTCCACCGTGCTTCACTGTGGGTATGGTGTTCTTAGGCAGGAAAGCTTCGCCAGATTTTCTGTAAATATAAGACACTTTATTATGGCCAAATAACTCTATTTTCGTTTCGTCAGTCCATAGAACACGTTTCCAGAATGCAACATCTTTATCAATATGACGTTTTGCAAAGGCTAGCCTTGCTTTCAGGTGCATAGGCTTCAATAAGGGAGTCTTTCTCGGACAACATGCTTTTAAACCAGCTCTCTTCAAAACTCTACCAACTGTATGTCGAGATACATTCACTCCAGAGGTGCTCTGTTCATCAACAATCTCTTGGGTTTTGTTTTACTTGTCGAACAATTTTCCGTTCATCTCTTGGGGAAAGAATCCTTTTTCTCCCTCTACCCTCTAAACTCATAACGTGGCCTTGCGATTTGAACTTGTTTATTATGGCTCTAACAGTGGATTTGGGAAGGTTTAGCTTCTTTGAAATCTTATCATAGCCCTCCCCATTGGTATGGCATGCTACAACAAGCTTCCTGACGTCTTCGCTGTGTTCCTTAGTTTTAACCATGGCGATTGAAAATTATAAATTAGTCACTTATAATAGTTTAAATAAATCGCTATCTAAAAATTATCTGAAAAAAATTATTCACTGAATTAGCGTTAAACAAGCATAATATGGCTATAAAAAGTTCAGAAAGCACGTAAACCGAAAATTGATTGATATTATACTGATACTAAAAGAAAAACAAAGCCGTGCCAATAATTTTGAACAAGGGTTTTTTTCAATTATGTTTGTTGTTCCTTTGTTATTTATTTTTTCTAAAATCCGATTGCTGCATCGGAAAGGCCAGTTAAAAATACATAATATACTTTGTTATTTTCTTTAATTTAATCCCTTTTTTAGAATTTATTAGACAAAATTTAACTTTTATTTTACCGTGCCAATAAATATGATCATCACTATATATATATATATATATATATATATATATATATATATATATATATATATATATATATATATATATAGAGAGAGAGAGAGAGAGAGAGAGAGAGAGAAACAGAAACAAACAATATTAGTCACAGCAATTGTGTTTTCTTCAAGTTTTCCGACTCGGCTTCCTTTTTTCGCCACTGCATTCTCCTCCGTGATAACTTTTATTTTCAGTTTGTCTTCATTTTGAACCCATTTTTGTGAAATGGTCTGGTCTAACAGCGCCAAATAACCACATAAAATGTTTACATGTAGTGTCCGTCGCAATAACAAAGAACAGGGAGACATTCGACCCTGCTTTTTTTCAGTTTTACCAAAAGGCATTTATCTTTGGTATTTCCAAAAACGCATTGCATCTTGTTTTAAACAGTTCATTTAATCTGCCATGTCTTTATAAGACGCTTTCGTCACCTACTTGGTTCGTTCACTGTCCTTTTCTGACCATGTCTCGGACACCTACTTTTTGGTCAATTTTCCTTCCATGTGTCTTCTTGTCTCTTCTTTTTCTTTCCTTTCTCTCCTTTCGCTGTGACGTCATTTCGCGTAGCCGCCTGTGTCATCTGCATATGTTAGCTGTGATATGGCTGCTGCTGCTAACAGTTGCAGCGACTCTGTTACATAAGTTCAGTAGTATTCCTTGCATATTTCGTTATCTTTAGTTACGTACATCAAGTGGCTTTATGCATTGTCTTGCCCGACTTCTATGAAAAATTACGAAATATGTGGATCATCTAACTAATGACACCTCATCTCAGAAATATCGCTGTGTTTTTTGCTTGTTTTGTGAAGGAAGGGAGATAGCGGATTTATGGTTTTCACAATAATATAAGCCTGTTAATTACCTCAGTAGATTTGCTGAAATATTAACTCGGTATAGATGATTCCTCGAAAATACGGCGATATCTGTTAGTATATAGACGTACCTCCATAGGTTGGTTGAAAAAACAAACTGGTGTTATTCCAAAATGTTTTCTCCCAATCGAATTGGTCTGCCATAACCTGAAGATCTAGTCTTAGACTTAAATATTTCAGTCATAGATAATAGAGAAAAAGAGGTTCGTTGCGTTTCCAAGCGGATTAATAAAAGTGACTTTAGAGTAATTTTAACTCCTTAACATATACCATCTGCTATTCTCAAATGGTCACCTATCTGAATATTGATTTCGGTATTACTTACCATTAGGTATCCGACAAGGACGTTTTTTTTAACACAATAAAGATAAATACATTTGAAGAACGTAAATAAATACGCTACGATCTGCTTAAAATTTTACGCGTTTGGCAACGGATGATCGAAGCTTCTAATAAAAGTGCGTGGACATTATTATCACGATGATTGCATACTCGTTAGCTTAGTTAACATAGTTAACATGCTTTTAAGAACAGATTTTCTCTTTAATTTAGCGCATACTCATGGCTTTGTTTCTATTCTTTCAAAGGTGAAAGTATAATAGTGATTTGGAGTCTTTTATCATTTAGACAAGCCATGTCATCTTTGGTCATCCTGGTGATAAGCCAGATTGTGAATATCCTAGAGTGCTAGCTTCTCAAAATCACACATGAATTTTTATCTAACACCAAAATGACTACCGTTTTTTTTTATTATTGCGCAGATTAGATCTGCGCATGTGTTAATGTTGTCATAGCAAAGTTTCACTAATTTTTATTAAAAACTCTCAAAGTTAAAACAAAAAATCCATGTTCAGTGTACAATTGAGCGAAAGCCGAGTTGTATCCTCTTCCTCCAGCCGTTATAGGAGGTTGAGTCGTAAAAATAAAATCAGACCCGGAAGTGCGATTTTGTCTCTTATTGTTATATATATGAAACGGGACAGCCCCAGTAATTAAAGAAAGACGTAAATAGGATTAAAAATAATATTTATTATAAGAAAAATGCTAAAATGGAATCCATTATTCAAAAGTTAAAAGTGAATACATAATGCAATCTCAGGAATTTAGTGAATTGTATTTAAAAATAACTAAATAACGATACAGCTAGTAGGCCAGATATTGGAAACTGTAAATTAAGGAATGCCTTTGTTTTGCAAAAACGTGTTGGACATATGTGTATGTAAATTCACGTGAGGACAGCAGGTATCCGACGTCACAAAGAAAGGTAGTTTCAATATATTCAGTTAAGAGAGTTCGAGATTAGTTCAGTCAGATCAGAGAGAGCAGTAGAGATAGATCAGTCAGAGTCGAGTTGTAAAGGGGGTGAGTTAGCTAACCCCTTTCGGAAGCGAAAAAAATGGAAGAAAGACAATGTAGAAATCAGCAGGGCATTCGAATGGAATATTTATAAGTCTTCGTTTGTCAGCTTTCAACATGAAAGGTAATGCGATTTTGTCTATCGTATTTGTAAAAGAACTTGAATGAATCCTCCTTCATAAATAATGATTTCTCAATGAACTGTGTGTGGTCTCATCCTCTGTTATCTGTAATATGTCTCCGATATATACACACCCGACTATGAAACCATGCAGATTTCCTTAGGCGGGACATATTTCGCGGTCGGAAAACATACTCCTTCCTCTGTACCATTAGGAGTCAGATTAGAATAAAAAATTTGTCGTTTCTTTGGAGGATTTTTACCGAATACACACATGTCCAGTCCAATTCAATGTAGCTTACTGAAACTATCAAGTACAAGACAACCCAATCATCATCATCATCATCATCATCATCATCATCATCATCATCATCATCATCATCACCACCACCACCACCACCACCACCACCACCACCACCACCACCACCACCACCGAGTGAAGGTATGTGGCCAACTTGCACTTGACTATCTTTAATGCAACATGAGGTTCTGACAGGTGCAGCAACTTCGTGTCAGAATGAACAAGGATCTAATGGCAACGCAGAGGTGACTCCATACTCTCGAAAGCTCCTGAATTGGGATCTCACTACTAGGTGTATTTTTAAATTATACCAAACATCAAACATGGACTAACTGCTATAAAACACGTAAGTTTTTCTCTGTGGATGCAGCAGTTATTTAGTATGTTAACCGTTATTGTGTCACGTTTAAGACAAAACAATTATTGCGATTTTACCCTTTTCTAAGTTATCCATTTCCCCGCAGTATTCCTTTCTTTTTTTTTTTTTTTTAAAGAGACGTTGTGTGGTATACCTTTTCTTAAAGTCTTTGCTGCATTTTTGGTGGTTTTTCCCATCCGATTTAAATTCGCTTTTCGCTCGTTTGGTCTTTTCTGAGAGTAAGTCGATCCACTTTTGGGCGAGTTGCATCGATATTTCTTTGTTCCGGTTTTAGAGTCAATATATTCATTCCAGTTTTTAACGTCTTTGCGGAGTGATTGAAACACCCAGTCATCGCCTGTTTTTGTAACATTCTTATTTAGCAATGGCAATGCAAAAAAATATTGGAAAATAAAAGACAAGGAAGGGTTATTTCTGATGGAAATAAGGAATTTATCGAGATAGATTTGGCTGTTTCGAGGTCAGAAGTAGTGATTGTGATATAACTTATAATAATATCATTAAGACACTCCTTTGTGTATATTCAGCACACGTCATGTATAATCATCTAAATAATATATATATATATATATATATATATATATATATATATATATATATATATATATATATATATATATATGCTAGCATGGGTGCCCGGCGTTGCCCAGGTGTTTGGAGGTGTATTCTGAGCAAAAAAAAAACAACAAAAAAAGGTAAATTTTTTTTTACTTTGACACTTATTATAACCCCTTAAAATTTATTGTTTTGGGCTCAAATCAAGTTATTAAGTTAGGTCCATGTCTAAGGAACCTATATCTAAAATTTCAAGTGTTTAGACCCAAAATTGTCGGAGGAGTTTGGTAGAGATCTCAAATGTCAAATCGTTGAACTTTGACCCCTTAATCGCCAAATTTCTGGCCGAAATTCAGTCATATCGATTTTTTCAAATCTCAGTACCCTGTATATCAAATTTCGAGTATGTAGACTAAAAATGGACATTATTGCGTATAGAAATGTACACAGACACACACAGGCAGACAGACACTTTCACTTTTATAGATATACTAGCATTTCAGCCCGGCGTTTCCCGGGTGTTTGTGGTAGTAGGAAGGCAGGCTCGAACTCGTACCGCAAAGGAGGAAAAGAACGGGGTAAAACCTAACGTTTATGCTGTTAAGACCACTACGAAAACGGAAATGACATTTTTTAAAATTAAGGCTAGACAATCTAAAGGAGAGGAGAACTTAAAAAAATATCGGCGAAAAAAGTGACCCGTTCCTGTAGAAAAGTGCCTAGTTAAAGGGGAAGATATTAATGTTTTTAGCCAATTTTTCGATATTTGTCGTCGGAAAAATCGAAATTTAAAACGATACTGATCTTGGTAATATCCGTCGCCTTTATTGGAAGCTTAAGGCAGACATGCAAACAGACATAATTTTCGACCCAAACTGATAAAAAAAGCTTGCCCTATCTCTGAATACCCTTTATGTAAAATTTCAAATATTTAGACCAGAAATTGTCTGAGTAATTTGGAAGAAACCGCAGAGGTCAATTTTTTAAACAAACTTTAACCCCTATTATGACCCCTTAAAATTTATTGTTTTGGGGTCAAATCAAGTTATTAAGTTAGATCCATGTCCAAGGAACCTATATCTAAAATTTCAAGTGCGTAGACCCAAAATTGTCGGAGGAGTTTGGTAGAGTTCTCAAAGGTCAAATCGTTGAACTTTGACCCCTTAATCGCCAAATTTCTGGCCAAAAACCGATCACATCGATTTCCCCAAATCTCCGTAACCTGTATATCAAATTTCAAATCTGTAGACTAAAAATTGACCGAGTTATTGCGTAGGGAAATGTACACAGACACACAGATACACAGACACACACAGAGACACTTTCACTTTTATATATATATAGACTAGCATGGGTGCTCGGCGTTGCCCGGGTGTTTGGAGGAATATGCTGAGCAAAAAAAAAAAAAACAAAAAAAAACGGTCAATTTTTTTAACTTTGACCCCTATTATGGCCCCTTAAAATTTATTGTTTTGGGGTCAAATCAAGTTATTAAGTTAGTTCCGTGGCCAAGGAACCTATATCTAAAATTTTAAGTGTTTAGACCCAAAGTTGTCGGAGGAGTTTGGTAGAGTTTTCAAAGGTCAAATCGTTAAACATTGACTCCTTAACAGCCAAATTTCTGGCCGAAAACCGAACACATCGATTTTCTCAAATCTCAGTATCCTGTATATCAAATTTCGAGTCTGTAGACTGAAAATTGACAGTTATTGCGTAGGGAAATGTACACACACACACACACACACACAGACACACACACAGACGCATTCACTTTTATAGATATATATATATAGATAATAGATTAGGGTAGGTCGATTTTGGCATTATGACTATTTCTATGCAGAGAAAGTTGTTAAAGAACATTGAGAATAACCACAAAAACTCTATCGTTGTTTGAGGAAATGAATGTAAAGACTGGAAAAATCTAATATTCCATCGCTATGTCGCCAGATGTCGGTGTTAAATGGAAGAATAAGCATGCCATATTAATGCCGGTTTTGAAGAAAAAAAAGTGAAGATAATATAAGCAATATTTGTTTCTTTTGTTTGTAATAGATATGTCTTTTTTCAAAAAATTAAATGTGATTCGAAAAAAAAAAATACTGTAAAATATTTCATTTCAAATAAATTAAAATACAATAAGCCAGGGCTTTATTTTAACCGGGTAATTTTTCTTTGTACACCGTAATCGGTTTCATTTTCATGTTTACTCAGTAACTCATGTGTGTTTGTGTGGCTTAATTCAAATATAAAAATAATTATATATTGCATGTCTTAGCAAACTTTAATTATTAAGAACAAGAAAGTTATATTTTAAATCTTTGTGTTATTTAATAATTTTTTATTTAAAAAATTTTATTAAAATTTTTTTTCTTCGCAAGGCAAACATAGTTAGTGAAAATTAAATATATATGTCCGGCTTGTCTACTAAATTTTGTCTTTGATACAAGAGTAATTCTAAAAGTAAACAATTATTTTAACTCAGAAGTTGAAGAGCTACAAAAACGGGAGTGGTACCATTTAAACAAGCGACCTTTAGTGCTCCAATATTTTTTTTTTTTTTGCATAGTGACCAACATTCATTTTTGCTATGAATTCAATTGCGCATCTCTGCTTCTGAGGAAGACCAATGACGGGTTGCTTTCGTAGAGTCTCACACCGGAAATATCTGCAACAGAAATGTGAAACTTTTAGGTCATGGCTCCATAAGTTCAACTATCATAGCAATGCAATTCGCAATCCTCCCTGACTCATTCGGGCGAAGTACAAAAAACCGAAAACGCTACATTTGAAACGCTCCTCGTATATTGCCGTTCCGTAATGTGTCCCAGACGTGCGCCTCTGTGTTAATCAGTGCTGAGCGCCACTAAATGGTCGTTAAGAAGTGTTATATACCTTTGGACTAACGAAGATGTGTTGTGAGAGATAGATAAAAGTGATGACGATTATTTCGCATATGAACTCTTTAATAGGGTATCTGTTACCTACCGAGGCAGAAGGAGGCCGGCAACGACAACGAAATTCTTTCTCACGATTATCTCTATTTGGTTGTTTTTGTTTTTGTTGCTTCGCATTAGTTGTATCTGTCGCAGTGAGAGGGAGCGGGGAGAGGGAAACAGATTTTACAGTCAAAGTACTCTTTCTTAACACAATGACGTGCTAATTTCTGATTGGCTATAAATGAAATGTAAGGGATGGGCGGAGGACGGTATTCTAATGATGCCGAGCACAAAATGCCTTCGCCTTTACGCTATCTGCTCGACTTATCAGCGCTTCGTTATTCGGAGCGCAGATGAATCAGTCAATCGGGTAAACAAAATGCTTGCTAAATCCTTTCATCTGATTTAATTAGCAGAATGTCTTTGGCGCTTACGAGTTCTCCTCCTTCTGCGCGAACGGTTCCTTTCTTCTGTTTTCCACGCTTCCTCGAAATGTGGGCACGAAAACTGTCCCGCGTATTTATCTGCTGCCGTCTCACTTTGCGCCCCAGTTTCATTATACAATTACTTATTGAAGGGGTTATATATCTTTATTATTATATAAAAGGAACTGCGTCCGTGTGTCTGCGAGTTCATTCCCTATGGACTTGAAAACGGCTGAACCGATTTTATGAAATCTTACACGAACGTACAATATGTGCATAGCAGTGTTGTTAGATAGGTTTTGTATCGGAATGTCTCCGATAAGTATTGATAAGCGATAATCAAAATAGTTCGATGAAAGAAGAAACAGACAATTTAGACCAAAGTTTAAACCTTACACAGCCTAAAATCAATGCGTTTTATGCTCGTGAAGATTCGTCAGGCTATTGCATAGAATCGATGTGGCTACTTATTTTTATATGTTCTTGTATTGGGTTTTCTAATCAGCCAATCAAATTCTTTGTTATTCACACACTCATTCATCGTAATCAATGGGTGCGCGTTGATCAGGCAAGGGTAATTAGACATATAATTTACCAGCTTGTTTGTCCTTTTTGGCGGGGATCCGGTTTTTCTTTTCTTCGTGTTGAGAACACTTTGAGTCTGGATCTTTTTACTTTTTCACTTACATTTTATTTAATACTAATGTATTTGTTTATGTGTTTGTGTATTTATAAATTATTATAATAATGATTATCATATTTTTCATTCAGTTGTTATTTATTCATGTTTTCTTGTTTGACTGGGTGTGTGTGGTGGTATACCAAGGTAAAGTTTATTTTGCGTATACATAGTTTTCTATTTCAATCCTGCAATAAAAAAAATGGGGTTCTTTAAAGTTTAGTATAACTAAACAAGTCGTCTAAGTTTCTATATGCGTTGACCTTACATATCTCTTCACTATTGGCGATCATCTACGTTCTTTGAACTTCTAGAAGTGGTTCACTAGTACTGTTTTTTATTAATGTACTTATCTGGTTGTAACATATGCTTTTAAAATCCAGGGAGATTATTCCTACATTATGTGTTTTGTTATTCGGGGTTTCTTTGGCAAATATGTTTTCCTGGTAAACAATGCTTTTGGTTAGGCATTTACTTTGTAGCGGACATAGAGTTTCAAATTTTGCTCATTTCCAGTGTTTTTATTTCTATTACGATTTACGTCATTACTATTTCTCACATTATTTAATATTTTATTATTTTCTGCTTTAATCATCATCTCTAAGTTCTCACAACAACTATTTTAGGTTTTCTTATTAATGATTTTTTGTGAAGGGCTTGTAATCTGGAAGTGTTTTTCGATAAGATTGAACATTTTTTTGCCGAGTTTGTTTTTTTACTATTTGGTTATAAGGCGGCGTATACCAAATTATATGTCTTTTTCGTCTATTTCTCATCTTATTATACCTATTGGTGTTCTGTTATAAATATTTAATTTTGATATTATCGTATCCGCTGTTTTGAGAGCTGTATTGTAGATGTTGCTTAATTTCTTATATACAATATCGTTGGTAAAATCTTTGTTAATCTACTCCCGATAGAGTAAGGTATCTGTTTTATAAGTGATGCGGGATGGTCAGACTTCGAGTTTACGTATATGGGATCATCGTTATCTTTTATGTATGGCTCGTAAGTACTTTTATTTAGGTTTAGAGTTATATCTAATAAATTATCTATTTTATGTTGGCAGCAATATCTATTTTTAAACCTAAATTTTAATTTCCATTATTTTTCTACCCCCCTCCCCTCCTGACATTTTTCGAATCTATTATTATAGCAAAATTATCATCCCTATAAAGGCCTATATCACCATTATAAAATATATTTATAAGACTATATAAAATTAATAAACTTACAAGATCCGAGACATCTGTAGAATCCAAGGTTCCCATTACCATATCAAAGGATTTCGTCATTGTTGTTTTAACACTGATTGTTATTATTGACTAATACTGACCGTCTACATTTCTGATGATGTCGATTTCATCTTTGAGTATAGCGGTAAATATCTTGGCAAACTATAAGGCAGTGTTGAAGAGTTCTTCGCATATTGGTGGATAGACGTTTAGGATGTCGACTGGTACGAAAGTGTATTTCTTTTGTTTTCGATATTTTGAAACCAAGCGATTACATCGGCTGTATTTGTCCATTGTTTAACTTCAAGGTATTTTTATTTACTTGTTTATTCTAGAAAGGATTGTTGCACTACTTTGTCTATTTCGGGTTTAGTCTGATTCATTAAGCAAGTGCTAGGGCTATTGTTAAAACTAGGTTATGATCTTTAAATATGATTAGGCTTCCCTGGATTTTAATTTAGGACAGAGAAACAGGCGAATTAGAGGCCAAATTACCCTTGCCTGATCAACGCACAGCCACTGGTTACGATAAATAGTTGTGTCAATAACAAGGATCCTGATTAGATGATTAGAAATCCCAATACCACGCAAACATATGAAAACTCGCAGCAGCATCAATTCCAGGCAATAGCTTGACGAATCCTCACAAAACTTTTTGTGTTGTTTGATTGCCATATACATTTTCAAATTTTACTATATACATATAGCTTAAAAAAAGCTGCGATTATTTTACAAGTAGATACTAAAATAAAATATTAAAAAAATGCAGTTTAAATTTCTCGACCAAAACAACTAAATTTATCATATCGCATACTTAGTACTTGCATAAGCCAACTTTCTGCTAGAAAATCCGCAATTATACAAGAGAATTCAACTATATAACGTTAGGAAAAAGGACTGAACCTTAACTTAACTTTAATTGTTAAATAGAAAACAGGGACCATCAGCTGCATACCATGTATCTGTTTCGAAGATTTATAAACACGCACACGAGTAAAAGTAATGCTGACTATTTGCTTATTTCGCCGAATGGATAAGAGAGGATTACAAAATGCATTGTTATGATGATTGAATTTTTGAATTCATAACCTGAGAGCTTCATCTCTCTGATTTAGATAATGACGGTTTGAGGCTCTAAGAACGCATTCCCTCTCATGGAGTTTTCAGCGTCAAAAACAGAGATCCCTCATTGAATTCCTTGCAAATGTGTATTTAGAATGATGGTGACTATATAGAAAAATAAATTCTAGAGAACAAAAAGTCGCTCGTTTTAAAACCAGTAAAAAGAAAACCTGTATCGTCAATTGAAGAATATGGTTGTCTCGTTTACAACGAACATTTTATTCTTTTTCTATATAAGTTTACAAATACTCAAACAAATAAAAAAAAGAACTAAAATGACTTCATTGCATACCTAAGAGAGCTGAGGTATTCTTATATGAGAATCAGTCAAGCGGCCAGCCCTGGTTTGTAAGTTTTTACATTATTGGCAAGTTATTTTAAAATATAACGGTTGTAAGACGTGGGTCGGACACACACCAGTCACCGGCTGATCGTGATATAAATGCTGCCGTGACCAGGATATATTTTCTAACATGAAAATAATTTCGACCCTGCCAGGTTTAAATTTAAGTGACCGATTGATAGTGTTATAAGTTAAATTTTACTAATACAGATAATTACTGCTATGATTAGGGCTGTGATAACACCATATTCTTTTTATTGTTTTGACTCTTGAGTATATATACGTTAATATATTATATGCTTTTATATAGACTTATGTGATTCTCTGTTGAGTGACTGTGCCTTACTGTATCTGATATATATTTGGGAGCCAAAAGAATAAAAAGAATATTCTGTTGTCACAGCCCTAGTTATGATACAGAAGTAAGAATGGTTTTCTCCTATTAAATTGAGCGAAATAGTTTTCCTTGGTAAAAATTGGTCCATGATCTTAAAAACCAAACATTTACTTTTAGTCGATTTCATATATATATATATATATATATATATATATATATATATATATATATATATATATATATATATATATATATATGTATGTATGTATGTATGTATGTATGTATGTATGTATGTATGTATGTATATAATACCAGAAAGAGAGAGACACACATGCACACAAACACAGAAAGAGAGAAGAGAAATTTTAGTTTAACTGGAAATAAATGATTTCAGAGACAAAATATATTTTTAGAGCCTTCATAATTTCGCAGGCTACGGCGGTGTAAGTTGATAATTAAGGATACTACGTTTTCTTTCATATATATATATCTATATATATTGACAGATAGACCGATAGAGAGGTTGCCTGAATAAGAATTAACCACTAGTTATTTAATAATTTTAAAATAACTAAGAACATAAAAGTAATGTTTCACTACCGCTTTATTCTGTAATTCACTCGCAATCACAGTAAGCGATTTCACTATTTAGTAATAGTTTAATAGTTTAATATCGCAGTGTTTTCATCTCACGTAGCAGCGCTTTTATTCTTTCAGTAACATTTACTACGCCTGTGATCCATTACATCGGCGTATGATATTTAGTAACGTAATATTTTCATTGTTAATTGTTTAGCTATGACACACATATTAACTCGTACTTTTTACTATTATATAGCTATAAAAAGTATTGCACACGATATGTACTCTTTAAATAAAATCAGATTATATTACTACTATTGTTATCCATAAGTACTTCCGTACATTGCATTGTATTTTTGCATTTTAGTGTTATCGTAGAAAACCTACTTTTTTATAAAATTATATATATATATATATAAATAAATTAATATACGAAAGTATAAATTTATGCGTAAACTTTAAGTATTCACTTCAATACGTAGGTAGAGCTAGTTAGTAAGTTATAAAATATATATGGCGATTAAGCTACACTGAATATTCGGCGTTTCATCCACTCTAGGATTCTTCAGGCTTATGCGAGAATTTGGTGGTTGTCTCGCGTTTTTATATACGCACCTTCTATTGAGTTTTTTGTTTGCTAATCCGCTTTCTAGTTTCCACCGCACCCTTCCTAATCAACGAATTAGCAGGTACTTACAGGTCAAAGGCCCATTTTACCTCCTGTCATATCAAAGAACCTATTGCTGATTTTATATTTGGATATTAGAAAGCTAATTGGCTAACAAAAAACTCAATAGAAGGTGCGTATATAAAAACGGTAGACAACCACAAAATTCTCGTATAAGCCCGAAGAATCCTAGAGTGGATGAAACGAGGAATATTCAGTGTAGCTTAATCGCCATATATATTTTATAACTTACTAACTAGCTCTACCTACGTATTGAGAACTATTGAAGTGAATACTTACAGTTTACGCATAAATTTATACTTTCGTATATTAATTTATGTGAGTAAATGAAGTAGTTATATATATATTAATTAAATTAAAGTTTAACGTGAAAAAGTCAAGTATCAGGCTTCAATTGTGTTCTAAACAGAAACATTCATTGCAAACGCGCCCCTGTAATATCAAAGAACCTATTGTTGATTTTATATGTCGAGCTTTTCGGCTGGTGTTGTAATAAAACTTCTCCAATGCACTTGTTATTTTAGGCTTTGTAAGGTCAAAACCGTCTGTTCTTTCTTTTATCGGAATATTTCGATTATCTATTATCGATACTTATCGAAGATACTCCGATACAACAATGTCAGGCACATAAAATACCTTCGTGTGAAATTTCATAAAAATTGGCTCAGTTGTTTTCCATTCCATAAGGAAGGAATTCATCCCCCCCACACACAAGCCAACAGAAAAGTGTATTAGGCTAAAAAATGTTTCGGATATAAAACAATTTCTGCTACTGCCGTTTTTAGTTTAAAATAAAAGTTGCTTTTCTTAAAATCAGTATTACAAGAGTTTCTATGATTTTTTTTTTTCGAAAAAATTATTATTACAAATATATATTTTTAAACATCTTCTCAAAATGTTCGTTTAATTATGAAAATATTTAATGAACATAATTTCAATATTTAACGGAAAACTTTAAATAAGTCATTTTCAATAAAGAGGATTAAAATTAATCATATTTTCAATAAAGGAAAACATTTTAAAATTATTTTAAAAATAAATATTTGAAATAACATTTTTGAAATAAAAGGACATATAAACTATTCGCGTACTTAATTTTTAGCAGAACTCCCCCCCCAAAAAAAACAAACAAACTGATATTTTAATCCCAAACCGGAAGTAACAGAAAGTATTTTATACTCGATACCTATTTTGCCTAAACAGCGTTTTATTTTGATTTCGAGTCCAGAATATTTTACGTTACACCTGCCTTTAATATTATAATTTCGTGTGGCGTTGTTGCCTAAAAAAAGCCGAAAACACGAAAAAATTTCACTAGATATAAAGAAACGTGACGATTTTATTTTCGTTTTGTGATAAAAAAAAAATCTATTTTCTTTATTTCTATGACATCGATAATTTTTTTATACTAGCAAATATATACTTTCTCTGGTTACAGATTTTGCTAAGCTGGAAGAATTATATAACTGTGAAAGAATATCATACAATACGTAGATAAAGCATTTTAAATTGTTTTTAATAATTAAACTAATTTTTAACGCTATTGATACTGTTTACTAATTCATTTATTCTATTTATCATTTATGTTTGAATTAATGTTTTCAAAGGCGACGTAAATCATAAATGTATGACGTCAATCTCCATTCGTAAGCCCAAATAAGTCATTTGGTACAAATCTTAGAGTTTCGGTTTTCATTTCCAATAATCGGATTCGCTTTGTTCGTTAGGAGTTTATCATTAATTTCTTTGCTAGGGAGGGGGTCATCGCTTATCAAGACTAAAAGCTACTTAAGGGTAAGGGTTTATGCCAGGTTGCTACCGTGATAATCGTTATGCTGGGACTTTTGCAGTGTTTATTTAAGAGGACGGCACAACAGGAACTTCTTTACGTTAGAATTTAAAACGGCCAGGTTGTAGTCAGCAGGGAAGAAGCCCTGCGTTAGGGTTGTAAGGTTGTAAGAGAACCAACACGTATGTAGAGTACGTTCCAAGTAACATAAGACAAGTAATGCTCTTTTTGTAACAAGATTTATATTTTCATTTCCGGCCACGGGTGATTTCTCATTACGACTGTGACGTCATCTCTCTCCTTATTATAGTATTTTTCTTTTTCCTTAACGTTACGTCATTTCGCCCGGCTCAGGATTTGCATACGCGCATCCACGCATCCGCGCTTTGTTACAGTGTTCCGCAGGCGAGTAATTTTAGGAAAAACACTTTGCTCAGGGAATTTACATTAAGTTTAAGACACAGATAAATTATAAGGTAAATTGTTGGTAGTTGTAGCCAGACGAGGGTCTGCTGAGGATGTTCTACAGGACGGTAAGGCCATGGATAGAAGCTCAGTTGTTGCTAATTATTATGGCTATGACAAGAGAATATTCTTTTCATTATTTTGACTCTCCAGTATATATCAGTTAATATCTTATATGTTTTTATAGAAAGTGATATGGTTCTCCATTGATTAACTGTGTCTAACTGTGTCGGATATATACTTGAGAGTAAAAACTATGTTAACAATATTCTCTTGTCACATCCCTAGTAATTACTTTTGGAATATCCATTGTAGTGTATGATTAGCTATTTACAAAATATACACTCTTTCCTCATTGTGTCTTTGGAAAATTTCTTCTAAACGGTCAAGAAAAAGTAAAAAATATCTCATATATAAAACTTACTATATTTGTCTGTCTCTATTTTTCCAAACTGCATCTCTCCCGAGACTCAAGGTCATAGAGCGGCGAGAGACAAGTCAAATCATTGCATTTTTTGTAGACTGTTCTTTATGGGTCTTTAGTCGGTAAAAATAGCTGCTAAAGAGTCAAACTTGAAAGAAATTCGCATTTGAAAGGTGTAAGTCAACTTTAATAGTAGTCATTATTAGGGCTGTGATAAGAGAATATTCTTTTCATTATTTTGACTCTCGAGTATATATCAGTTAATATCTTATATGCTTTTATATAGAGTAATGTGGTTCTCGATTGATTAACTGTGTCGGATATATACTCGAGAGTCGAAACAATGGTAAGAATATTCTGATTCTACTAATTATACAATATACTCAAATTCTAAAATTAGTTTAGATCTGATATTTCAAAATGAGACAATTTCCACAATGTATCTATTAAGTTTCAAAAATTGTGTCGGACAGACAGAAGGTAAAAGCCTCTTATGGCGTTTTACAAGAGTTAACGTAACGAAACCATTAAGTTCCATCTATTCTTGTTTGTCTCTTGTACAATTTTTCACTTGATAAGGTATGACGTCAGACAGAGGTTATCCCTTCTCACTGATTTAACGTTATGTCGTCGTTTACTTGTTATCTATCTCCGGGCGACTGCACAAAAAGAAACACACCCTGACTAATTCCCACAACGTCTCACACATTTACGCACTTAGCTGCATCACTCGGCACACGCCATCATACAAAACTATAAATACTTGTGTACTTGTCATACTGTGGTTAGGTTCAAATCCTGTACGAATATCACTATCATCATGTGATATTTTTTGTTTATCTATATTCTCGAGGAGATCATTGTTCTGTTGGTAGTAAAAACCTAAAACAAACGTTTTAGCGCAAAGCCTGATGTATGGTTGTGTGTACGTTTATATTAAAGCATTTTTTTTTATTCAGATTAAAGATTACAGTGCTTGAAAGTGCTTATTAACTGTTTACATTTTAAATGCAATATTTTTGGAGGCATCAAATATAATATAACATTTAAGTAATACTTGTAATTTATTTCAGTAAAAACAATAAACATAATTATTTATGGAGATAATACTTAAGACATATTAATTTATTTTTATTTCGGCTATCATTCTCATCTTTATTAGTTGTTTTGTTTTTATCTTTTTGTTTATTCACAACGTTTCGGCCAACTATTCCTCTGGTGGTAACCGCGACGGATAGGAACTTCGAATTTCCTAACTGAATTCTCAGCCATCACTGTCATCCGTAGTTGTTGTCGTCTCACCACATTTTGACCAATTAATCTCTGGCACGCTTTGGGTGGCATTGAAACCGCTATCTTCAGACAATGTTCATCGGGAACTGTAGAGATTCAACGTCTCTATCAACTGCGCCACGGGCCCCGAAGGGCGATCAATGTTGGATTTTTTGATCTTATAAATCCACGTTTATTTATCTGATCTTCTATAGTCGGGTCCGTACCGATTGGTATATATATTATTCCTTAATTGGAATTCATTTTTGAGATGAGCATCATATAAGAATTTATTTTTATTTCGGACTATTATTCTCATCTTTATTAGTTGTTGTTTTTTTTGAATAATAGTCCGACATAAAAATAAATTAATATATGATGCTCATTTCAAAAATGAATTCCAATTAAGGAATAATATATATATATATATATATATATATATATATATATATATATATATATATATATATATATATATATATATATATATATATATACAGTGATGATCATATTTATTGGCACGGTAAAATAAAAGTTAAATTTTGTCTAATAAATTCTAAAAAAGGGATTAAATTAAAGAAAATAACAAAGTATATTATGTATTTTTAACTGACCTTTCCGATGCAGCAATCGGATTTTAGAAAAAATAAATAACAAAGGAACAACAAACATAATTGCAAAAAACCCTTGTTCAAAATTATTGGCACGGCTTTGTTTTTCTTTTAGTATCAGTATAATATCAATCAATTTCCGGTTTACGTGCTTTCTGAACTTTTTTATAGCCATATTAGGCTTGTTTAACGCTAATTCAGTGAATAATTTTTTTCAGATAATTTTTAGATAGCGATTTATTTAAACTATTATAAGTGACTAAATTATAATTTTCAATCGCCATGGTTAAAACTAAGGAACACAGCGAAGAGGTCAGGAAGCTTGTTGTAGCATGCCATACCAATGGGGAGGGCTATGATAAGATTTCAAAGAAGCTAAACCTTCCCAAATCCACTGTTAGAGCCATAATAAACAAGTTCAAATCGCAAGGCCACGTTATGAGTTTAGAGGGTAGAGGGAGAAAAAGGATTCTTTCCCCAAGAGATGAACGGAAAATTGTTCGACAAGTAAAACAAAACCCAAGGATCTCTGTTGGGGAGATTGTTGATGAACAGAGCACCTCTGGAGTGAATGTATCTCGACATACAGTTGGTAGAGTTTTGAAGAGAGCTGGTTTAAAAGCATGTCGTCCGAGAAAGACTCCCTTATTGAAGCCTATGCACCTGAAAGCAAGGCTAGCCTTTGCAAAACGTCATATTGATAAAGATGCTGCATTCTGGAAACGTGTTCTATGGACTGACGAAACGAAAATAGAGTTATTTGGCCATAATAAAGTGTCTTATATTTACAGAAAATCTGGCGAAGCTTTCCTGCCTAAGAACACCATACCCACAGTGAAGCACGGTGGAGGCAGTTTAATGTTTTGGGGATCCTTTGCTGCCTCTGGACCAGGGCGACTTGTTAAGGTCACAGGTAGCATAAAAAAGGAAGATTATGTTAAAATATTGGATGAAAACCTGAAAGACTCTGCTAAAGAGCTCTCACTTGGTCGTCGTTGGTGGTTCATGCAAGATAATGACCCAAAGCATTCGGCTAAACTGACTAAGAAATGGCTTGAGGACAATCATATTAATGTTTTGGAGTGGCCATCACAAAGCCCAGACCTTAATCCAATTGAAAATTTATGGAGAACATTAAAATTGAGGGTAATGCAAAGGAAGCCTAAGAATCTTATTCAATTGGAGGATTATTGTCAGGAAGAGTGGGCTAAAATTACTACTGAAGAGTGCAACAACTTGGTTGTAAACTATGAAAAGCGACTGAGGAAGGTAATCAAGGCCAAAGGCTATACAATTGATTATTAAATAAATCGTGCCAATAATTTTGAACAAGGGTTTTTTGCAATTATGTTTGTTGTTCCTTTGTTATTTATTTTTTCTAAAATCCGATTGCTGCATCGGAAAGGCCAGTTAAAAATACATAATATACTTTGTTATTTTCTTTAATTTAATCCCTTTTTTAGAATTTATTAGACAAAATTTAACTTTTATTTTACCGTGCCAATAAATATGATCATCACTGTATATAGTGGGGAAAATAAGTGTTGGACACATCCCATTATTCTTTATTTAACACATTTTTTATGCAGCGAATGATGCGACCTTTGGTGAGGCCCCAGCTTGTGGGTTTTGGGAAGTATGTAGCCACCCTTTAATTGCCATTGCTCTCAGGTCCACTCTGACCTGGAGTGGTATATATATATACTTAAGACAGTTCCAGATTAAGTCAAGTGTAGTTAGGATATTAATTTTCTTAAAAAGAAACAAAAATATTAAAAATGCGTTTCAATCGTACTTTATAAAACCATATTTATATATATTTTAAAATTTTTAAATATATATTCATCAAAATATAGACTTGGAAAGTTAGTAGGAATACGAAACAAAAAGTTGTATTTTTCTTTTATATGATCGGAATGAATTATAGAATAATATTTGCTACCGGAACAGTAAGAAAACCTCGCGAAGAAGCGAGCGACTAACAAAAAATATTGTTGTTTGGAAGAAACGGTTTACCTAGATATGTTTATATAATTAAGTTTATCAGATGTTTTAACTTGTAGGATATTTCATTCAGGTCTCCAGATAATGTCCGGTAATCAGGGGAGAATACGCACCATTTTGGAGCATTACTCTCCATGTAGACTTGTATATAATAAAGTTTATCGTTTTTTCTTTGTGGGGTAATCCATATATATATATATATATATATATATATATATATATATATATATATATATATATATGTGTGTGTGTGTGTGTGTGTGTGTGTGTGTGTATATACACATATATGACAGCCCCTTTAAAAAATTCGTTTCTTATCGTTGAGCACTTTCAGTTGAATTAAAGTCGGTCAATTTAGCTCTTATGCATAGATCATCGTATAACGATTAGATCACTGTCTGTCTGACGTAAATGAACATTTAAAATTAAGATGTTTAAATTCAACGTTATTTCACGCGGTTAATGGTAGCCGAATGGATTAGGTCTTTGCTAATCGAGCCAGAGATGTGTCGTGTTGCGGGGTTCAAATCGTTCGACTTGTATTAATCGTTGCACCCTGCACTGATGATTCCCGAAAGGATGAAACCCTAGTGTCTGTAGGCATTTAATTATTATTATCTGTAGGTATTTAATTATATATATATATATATATATATATATATATATATATATATATATATATATATATATATATATATATACACCTTAGAGTAAATAGATATGGAGGATTATAAAAAGGTTATAGCAATGCTGTTGTATTGACGTGACCTATGAACAAAAATTGACAAACAAAAGAAGGTCTTATTTGTTTTGTCATTTTATTTAACTTTTTATATCCATTTATTTTTCAAAATAATAACAATGTGAATCAGAAAATATGAATTTACCGTTTGCTATAAACCGGATGGTAAAAATCTTAAGATTTCGAAAATAACATCTCTTTTTCAAAAGAAAAAGGACCAAAACATTGAAATATCGTAAGGCAGAAATGGGTATGAGAGCGAGACAGCTGTAAAGCAGAAAAGGCTTCTTTTTTTTTTTACATAGGCATCACCACATTATCAAGGCCCAGAGGCCACTCAAGGATAAGGGTTAAAGAGTGTACAGTAGAAATTGGACAATATAGTAATCATTAGTAATGAAAATTTGGTAAATTTGATAACTTATATGGAACGGCTCATCAAGAACTGATTTACGTTACACTTGAACACAACCATATTGTAGTCAGCCGGAAAGCAGGAAAACGGAAGACAATTCCACAGGCGTGCAGTTCTAAGAAAGAAGCTTTGTTCATGGAATCTACGTTTAGGTTTAGGCACAGATAAAGAGTGGGGGGAATTATTGATAGTGTTTACAGCTAGACGAGTGTTTCTTGTGAAAGTTTGGCGAGGGGGACCATAGATTGAAGCCCAGTCGAACACTTTCCGTGAAAATAACGATACATCAGAGACAAACTCGCAACATCTCTTATGTGAGATAGAGGTTGCAAGGAAGAGAAAATGACATCTCCTACGAGGTTTTATGCATAGGTTTCTTTATTTATATTACTATTAGTATTAGGACGATTAATCGGAATCGGGTTAGAGAATTCGAAAAAAATCGGAGCTTTTGGGATATCGGCATCGATATTGGAATCGGAAAATTTTGGGCTTATTTTCCGATGCCAAAACCGATTTCTTAAATTGTCTTTGATTTGATTTTGGTTTCAGAAACATCTTCCACTGCTGGTAGTAATAATAAAATAATGAATATTTATTGATTTTAAACTTCCAGTAAAACTAACATCTTTAGATCACCCCTTCACAATGTGTTTTACATTTGAGAAAATATATGGACTTTTAAGATATGCTTTGACATTAATCAGGACAAAATAACCATTTTATGATTAAATATTTAGATATTTATACAGAATCGGAATCGGAATCGGTAATTGTATCGGAACCGGGAAAATATTGGAAATCATCCCATCACTAATTACTAGACTTTTCCATTTTTTATTTATTCATCTATTTAATTTAATCTTTTTTTTTTATATTATCCTTTTTAATTATTAATTGATTATTTTGGATAATTTCAGCGAATAAAATATCGATTATTATTTTGATTCTTACAGGAAGTAAGTTGTCTTGCGAATTCGTAAAGGAGACATCGTTTAACGTTAAACCTATTACGTTTTTATATTAGGCTGTGTGCGTCGATCATGTATGCTGATCTTATTTCTTTTTATATACATGATGATTGCAACGTCTTGTCAGACGAGTGCAACTCCCTCAGACACTTAATGTCTATGAGCCCAAAAATGACTTAAATTTTTTTTTTTTATTCCTACTGGTGAATTCACACGCTCAAGCAGGCATGATAATGAAGACGGTCATTGAGATCAATTATTACATGCTTCCAGCATTTCAAGCCTCCACGCACCACAACTTTTCCATCGCCACAATACCATTTTTATAGACAAATGCCTGAGGGAGTATCTATACACAGATGATGTTACAGAGTCATAGCTTTGTACAACAGCTAAGTCTCTCTCTCTGTTCAAAATGTTGAGATCCAGCAACAAGCAAGAGCAAGATAGCCAGCAACAAGTTAAACTGCAGACCAGCTTAATGCGGGTACTGGTGTCCTGCTTTATGGTTTTTTAAATCAGAGATTTGCTTCTCCTAGAAAGGTTGCCTTCACAACGGCTTACCGGAGTCCTCTCCACCCCAACACACACATACATACATACACACAAATATACACGGTGCTAGTTGGCCGTTGACCCCGAAAAAGGGTTCATTCGCCCTTTGGAAGACCTTGTTTTTAATCCTTCAAGGAGACTGGCCACCCTCCTCACCAAACAACTCTGGTGGGGGAACCAGTTTAGTCGGCAGTGACCTGACCATGAAGCAGATAGTACTGGGTTACATGGTACCAGTAGCATATGGCATGACCTGACAATAACACATACATACATACATACATACATACATACATACATATATATTAATATATATTGAATCAGTTAAAATCTCTTATATATTCTATTTATTTTATTTGTTTATTAATATCCTATTTAAAACGTTTTAATGTAATTGATATATGCTGCTCAATAGTTATAGTACGGACGTTGTCATGGCAACGCGTTATGAAACGAATGTAATCTAATAAATTGTAAAGCAGAAAGGATGATAAAGTTTCTTAATTAATATCATCGCTGTTAATATAAAAATTTTCAGTTATATATACTTATATATTTAATTTAATCTGTTTATTCTCTCTTTATCTACTTATTGATTTATTATTTAGGTAATTTTAAAATTTTTTTAGCGAATACGATACCAGTTTATTTTTTAAATTCTGATATGTTTTTTCTTCAATGATAAGGTTAAAGTACAGAATAGCTACAAAACATCCTCCCCTCCCCATGTTAAGAATGGCTTTTTAAATACTAACCTTATTATTTTAGCACGGATCACTCTCTGCATGATTACCAATATATTATACTAGCAAAAATACCCGTCGTTGACTGCGTTCAAAAACAGCCTACAGAAAATGGACTCTGATTTATGAAAGTATGATAGGATATGAAAAGGAAGGGTTATAAAGAGATAGCTCCGAATTTGGGGGCATCAAAACCAAAGTAAAATATGATGAAAGTAAAAATAAAATAGATAAACCCCATGTTTTATTATACCATACCTGTTCACACTGAAACACTTATCACAATATTCTGTGGATCTATATAAAAAAAAACCTTGTTAAACTTTGTGGCATATTTCCATTATATGGAGGTCAGGTGCGATCGAACACCCCATAATTTAATTATACCATATTTCTTCAAACTGAAACATAATTATCAAAGTATACTTACGCAGATAGATATGAAAAGTCTTTATTAAAGTTTGTGCCTATTTCCATACGTTGTGGACCAGGCGCAAACGCAGACCCCACAATTTTATTATACCATCCCTATTTAAGTTAAAACATATTTATCAAAGTATTACTATGTTCATCTATATCAAAAACACTTGTAAACGTTTTTTTTTATTTTTAAATTTTTTTATTTCAATACTTTGTGGACCAGGCGCGAACGCAGACCCTACAATTTTAATGAACCACTGTTCTGTCAGATCAAACATACCCATTCCTGTGTCTCGATACATCTTCTATCATTATATGTAATCAGTTTTTTAAAATAGTCAACCATATAGGAGCCTATTCGTAACCACACAAACACACACACACACACACACACACATATTCAGCTTTATATAACAGATGTACACAATGTTTAAATATTATTTCAACAGTGCTCAATACTTTCACCTAACAATTTAATAAACAAAAGATGATACTTATGCAGAGAAGGTACCGTGCTGAAATAATACCGTTATTATTTAGAAAATTGTTCTTAACATGGGGAGAGAGTTTTGCACCTATTCTATACTTTCACCTAACAATTTAATAAACAAAAATAGATATTTCTTATGCATAGAAAATACCGTGCTGAAATAATGTTATTTAGAAAAACATTCTTAACATGGGGACGGTATGTTGTAACTATTCTGTACTTTCACCTAACAATTTAATAAACAAAAGTTAAACTTAAGCAGACAAGGAACAGTACTTAAACATTAACATTATTATTTAGAAAGCCATTCTTAACATGGGGAAGGAGGATGTTTTCTAACTATTCTGTACTCGGTACTAATGCAGAGAGTGATCCGCGCTATTTTTTAAATCGTATTTCCACGTTTAATTAAAGTTTTATAATATGTTTTTTAATCAGTTGTAAGGTTAAAGTACAGAATAGGTACAAAACACGCTCCCCCTTCCCATGTTAAGAATGGCTTTTTAAATAATAACGTTATTATTTCAGCACGGATCACTTTCTGCATGAGTACCGATTAATGTTTTTTTTTTCTAATTTTTTTACCGGAGTTTCTTTTTTTCCTTTTTTTTTTAAGAAAACCTTTTTTTAACAAAAATTGAAAGTACACTTTTTTTTTTTTTTACCGGAGTTTCTTTTTTTTTGTTTTTTTTAAAGAAAACCTTTTTTAACAAAAATTGAAAGTAGGTTTTTTTTTTACAGAAGTTGTTTTTATATAAGAGAATATGAATGCTTTTTCTTTATTAAAGAAATTGGATACTCATGCACTTATTGATCCGTGCTGAAATAATAACGTTATTATTTAAAAAGCCATTCTTAACATGGAGTTGTACCTATTCAGTACTTTAACCTTACAATTGAATAAAAAACGGTAAATTTTTAGATTAGGTTCACCTCCACAATTTTCTTTTAAATGACGACTTTTATATGTTTTCGACTATGCTAAATACGGAAATCGCATTGAAATTTTTCAGAAATAAGTACTTATCGAGATATAAAAAGTTGTATAATGCATTGTAATCTCTGGCGGCCATCTTTTTTACGCGCATGCGCGTACGTCATAAAAAATCTACGCGCGCAACAAAGATGGCCGCCAAAGAATACAATGCATAAAACAACTGTTTATATCTCGATAACTACTTACTTCTGCAAAATTTCAATGCGATTTCCGTATTCAGCATAGTCGGAAACGGATAAAAGTCGCCATTTAAAAGAAAATTGTGGAGTTGGACCTAATCTAACAAAATACCAAAAAAAAAACATATAAAACTTTAATTAAACTTGGAAATACGATTTACCTATATCCACACATGCATCTACATACGATACAAGGGTGCACATCCCCACATCCGTATGGATGCGTGTGTGGATATAGGTATATCTATATCTGTATGCACATGTGTGTGTTTGCGTGCATCTAGCTTTTTATGTCTACATATATATGTGAGTCTCCACAGGTGTGCATGGCTGAACATCTGTGTGCAGCTGTACCTGAGTTTATGTGCAGATTTGTGGTTATATATGTGTGTGTATCTGTATCAGCGATGCATTTAGCACTGAAAGTGAAATCAAACGAAGCCACTGCCCAAAGCTCCAGATTAATGGCCCACCCCATATGTGCGTGAATTTTCGATGCATCTATCCAACCTCTCCTTGTTAAGTGTACCCGTACATTTATTTATTTTATATTTTTATTTATTTATTTATTATTATTTGTTATGAATTACCTTTTTATCCTAGCTTTGCCTTGTTTGCTTGGTACAGGTTAATGCATGTTTGTGTATATATTTATATATATGTATATGTATGTATATGTATATATATGTGTATATATGTGCATGTATGTATGTATATGCCGAATGCACCAGGTTGAGGGCCCACGCAATATATATATATATATGAACTTTGCGATGCATTTGCCTAACCTCGCAATATAACCACAACCATCTGCTTACATTTTTTAAATTTTAATTTCTTTTAAAATTTTTAAATTTAAAAAAAATTTAATTTTATATTTTTAGTTTTATTTTTTTTATTATTTTATATTATTATTCTCATTTATTTATCTATTATTTTCTATTTGTCCTGACTTATTTACTTAGTATAAATATGGACATGTCTGTATATATATATATATATTTGAATACGTATATGGATATATATATATATATATATATATATATGATTGTATGTGTGTGCCTATATGTGTCTACGTGCTTATATCGTTATTAACACTTATTAATGTCTATATTTATGTAATTGCATATACGTGTGTAAGAGTAGATGCATATTTATGTGTATGTATGTATGTGTGTGTGTGTACATCTACTTCTTACTTAAGACCTTATCTTCCCATATACTTACATAAGTGGGCGTGTGTGTATATGCATGCATATATATGTGCATATGTGCCTATATATCTTTGTGAGTGTACATATATGTATAAGAGTTGTGTATATGTGTGTATGTCTACTTATGAACCCATGTATGTGTGCATTTACTTTGTTTATATATATATGTGCGTGTACGTATGTGTCTATATGTGGTTGCCTAGAAGTGTACATATGTATGTATATGTATGCATGCGAATGTGCGCGTGAATTAACCTATGTAATATAAAATAAACCCATTATAAACGACCAGGAACAAGCCGACGCGCAACTACAAACCTTTAAACGAACATTGTACGTGTAAAAAAATGACATCGACACTAACCCTTTCCCCTCTCTCTCTCCCTCTCTTTCCCTCTCGCTCTACCTCTCTTTTCCTCTCGTTCTCCCCCTCTCTCTCTCTCTCTCTCCCATCTATTTAATATACCTTGCTGAAAAACCAAAAGCCAGTTAAAATTTAAAACCAAAATATTGAAACTTTCCCCCTCCTCTCCCTACTCCCTTACTTTTCTCTTTATTATCCTCTCTCCACCTCCCCCTCACTATATCTATATATCTCCACTCACGCCTACCTGGATCTGCTATCCACCCCACACACACAATAAAATCGAATGTATCTTTAACCTTCAAAACTGAAATATTGTCAACACCCGCCCCTCCCCTTTTCTTTCTTTCTTTTTTTCTTAAAAACACCTTTTTTCCAATGACTAACAACAACTTCTGCGAGACCTGACGAAGCTATTGAATCGTAAACATGGTCCAACATCAGAAACATATGTAGCCAAACAGATAAAACGGTAATAAAAAATAAAACACATATTTGCTCTGCAGTAGTGTTGAGCACTCTCTTCAAGTTTTTACTAATTACCAGTTTTACCAAATATATATATATATATATATATATATATATATATATATATATATATATATATGAAATAAAATGGAGGTGGAAGGACCTGGATACTCAACGTTTTGCCCGATTTATGCGGGCTTCTTCAAGAGGGATGGTCATTGACGAGAGAGTCGGAGGATTGGGGCTATATATAATGATGGGGGAGAGCAACGTGTTTTCCTTATGTAAATTAGATATCATATATACATATATATACAGTTTATGAGAGAAAAAAATAAAAAATAAATTAGAGTAAATTAGTGTAGTGGATTACGTCTAAAAGTTAAAATATCGTAGAGATTAAAAGAAATTGTGTTTTTTTACAATAAGAATCGATGGCGTAATAAAATGAAAAAAAGTAATTGCAACTTCTATCCCAGTTTTCGGATTTTGTAATGATGCCCATATGTCTTTATTTTCTTTTAAAATTGATAAGTACTTTTTCTTGTGATAAGTTAAGGGCGAAATAAATTCATTGAATGTATGTAAGAATTTTATGGATAATTTTGCGTTATGAAACAGGTGTCAGTCAAGAAAGGCATAAACGGTAAGATGGTCAACATCTTGAAATTTGTAATATAGATTTGTTACACACACACACACACACACACACACACATATATATATATATATTCTTGCCAGTTTGTGCAACAGAAGGTTACTAAGAATTATGAAAATATTTCCGAAGGAATAAAGTAGAAAACAATAGCTTCATGCATAAAACGCATATGTTAATAGATGTTTTTTTTTTTTTATTTTTTGCTGAGAACCTTGTCGACATTGATATCAGGTTGAACGCAAGTACATTCGTAACCTCGCCAATCCTGGCCCCATTCTA
>NW_027633349.1:0-50000 GCF_053919585.1 Euprymna scolopes
AATTCTCAATTGGTTAAGATTAAAAAGTGTTGGGTTTACAGAAGAGGACACTCAGTTTTGTTGCTCATTTTTATCCAGCAGCGGGGAGCCCAAAAAATAGGAGCTTATTTGAAAATAATGTTGGAAACGTGTTGAATTTTTCAACATGTTATTTTAAGATCCACATGGAACGGCGAAATTGTTGCTTCGCAAGGGAATGAAGAAAAAAATTGTTATCACACACAGCAGCACAGTCCCGAACAATTTTGGTTATGCAACCTGACACGATCTTGAACAAACCTGTCAATACTAACCCTAACTCCTCCATTGATTTGACATGGCATGATCCCGAACAACTCTGTCAATGCAAACTCAAACTCTTCCAACAATTCAGCATGATATGATCCCAGATAGCTGTGTCGATTCAAACCAAAATACTTCTGATGATTCGACATAACATAATCCCAAACAACTCGATTGATCAAACACAAACACCCCTATTTTTGCCGTAGATAGGCAAAACTTAGATATGAGAATATAATTCTTGAACACCTCCATGCATACTCATAACAGTTCTTTTATTAAGTCGAAGCAGGGACCACCCTAAAAGCAAGTGAAGCTAGTATACTCCTTGAAATGAGTTTGACTTAGAACTGAAAAGATTAACGTGAACATCTTCAAACTCCTGTCGAGGAAGGTAATACTTTGTTAGATTGAGACATAACATCTTATTACTTGAAAAAAATAATAAAAGTCACGTGATGTAAGGAGCTATGACTGAAGTGGTAGAATGATCCAACCATTTTTCCAGCGACCTTGGTAACAGATTTGATGTACATGATCCATTTTAGATCAGCAGTGAAGGTCAGACCCAAAAGCTTGTCAACAGATGGTGCTTCCCCAAGACAAGAGCCATTCATTTCAACTGGAGCCAGATTGGGGTCAGAGCGTTGATGATGGAAAAAGAGAAGCTTGGTTTTACATGTAATAAAATTAATGAGACACCTTTTTCCCCATTGTATCATGTGTTCAAGACCATAAGAAAGAGAATTAGAGAAACCTTGGTAACTTCCGTCTTTTGAAGTATTGCTGTAGATGCATAAATATCTATGAATGATCTAAGAATGTGATTTGGGAAATGAATACCAGGAAGAGAGTTAGACTCAAGATGGAAATCTGAAGGACGCCAGTGTTCATACTGTGCGCTTTTGAATTCTCCTGATAAGCCACTACTCTTTTAAACCTACCAGAGAGAAAAGAATAATAATTGAGAGGACATTTCCAGCAATTCCATAGCTGAAAATTGTGTGACGTAGACCTTTATGCCATAATCAATCAAAAGGGTTTTATATATCAAAAGCAATTGCTATAGAAAGGAAACCCCCAGTGAGAAAATCACTAATCCTGTGTGATATTCCTGTTAGCACATCAGCTGTAGATCTAGCAGAACGGAAATCATATTGCATGTCACTTAGGTTATATTTGCTGAGGTGGTTGACCATTTCTCTATTCAACACAGATTCCAACAGCTTACTCATGACACACAAGAAACTGATTGGTTTGTACTGAGAGGGAGATGACCGATCTCCTGAACTTTTTAATACAGAGCAGGCTTATGAGATTTTCTAAGTTGTTTGGGAGGATTTCTCATCAGGCAACGTATAAATAAATTTGTAAGTATAGGAGCTAGTTGCAGTTGAAACTTTACTGGAATCAAGGTTTTTGAAAAACCTAGCAACAACACACACCAAAACTTGTATATTCTATAGTGTGTTTTCAGTCACAGGAGGGGATATAGTGGAAAGGCAGCCCTGATTGCAGAGGGTAGAATTTGTTGCAAAATTCTTAGCAAGGAGTTTGACTTTCTCATGTGTTGACGGAATTATCTCAGGTCAATTGATGGTGGTTAGGATAGAGGGCATGCCCTCTGTTCAGGACATTGTTTGTTATTTGCCAAAACTCTTGGGAACCAAGCCTCTGCTCAGTTACTTTGGACTTGACGGACTGGGCATACGACTTTCTCGCATACTTTATTACTCTTTTACAGTAACTGCTGGCAGAACTAAAGGCGGCTTTAGTACTAGGACATTTCGTTGAAAGCAATGGAAAAGTGGTTTCTGTGTTCAATGGAAGCAGCACATACTCCTGGCTCTTAAGTTTTTGCTGGGATTTCTTGGAGTATATGAAGCGGTCTATACTGACAGTTAACTATTCAGTTAGGTCTGATACTATAGCATGGAATGCAGAGGTATATTTGATATAAATGTTCGGAGACTATCTCAGCCAGCCATAGAATATTGGTACACTCTACGATGAAGACGTACATATGAGCACTTATTACATTTGTTTTATTTTAACTGAGACATTCAACTGGCTGAAAGATCTCAGTAAAGATAGAAAGGATTAATTTGATGTTTATTTTATAGGGGTTAATCCAAGGTTCTTGTCCCTCACTATCATGTTCTGGTCTCTGACTTTTCTCATGTTCTGGTCCCTGACTATCAGATAACGTCAGCCCAGGTAAAACGTTTACTTCCAGCACCCTTATTAGTGACATCGCCACAAGGATGGAGATAGACAGTGAAAAATTAAGACAACTGAAGCGACTGCTCAGGAGAATTACTGCTGACCTATTATATAAATGATATATGAAATGAAAAATATCTGGCTTAACCTACTTTAATAAGTAGGATACTGTCATTGCTAAAAAGTAGAAATTAATGCACTTCATGTTTTGTATGATGTGATTTTAGTGTTTTTTGTATATTATTAACTGAAAATAAATGTGTAAATTGTACTTGGTTTTTGTTTAGTTTATTATTTATTCTGATAATAGATATGTTTTGGATATACGTGCAATAGAATTATGGTATTAATTAAACTCTCTAATCCCTGACATACTTAAATCCAATAAACGGATAAATCTGATGCTTACTTTTAAATGAATGATTTTGTAATATGGTATAAGGAATCGAATTGTGTTTGACATTGACGCTTTTATACGAATTTTTATTATTATATTTCAAATCGGACATTTTTCTAAGAGCTTTCCTTAAAGTTTTAATTTCCTGTCCATATTTAATCTGCTACTTTTATTGCCACGTTAGTCAACCAATTAATCTTTCTGTGCCCATTTCTGCTTTCACTGAACTTTCTGAAAAAGCGCATTGGTTCTCTTGTATCTGGTTGCCATGCTTCTCCATGAATTCTCACTATATCTGCCTGGAAATTCTTCTTCCATTGTTCTGAAATATTTCATATTGTCATCTTTTCAGTCCACCGGTCATTGAATACTCTCTCACCGTTTCCTATGATTATTTATAGGCATTATAAGCACTTAATTTTCCCTCGATGTTTGTGTTAATTGTTGGTGGCCTTGAGTTAGAACGTTAGCCTATGAAGTCGAAGGTGACTTTGAGACTAGGTCCCACTCTCTCTCTCTCGACCAGCAGTAATTATTACTTCCTTCTTTATTTAGTAAGCATGAAACACTAGAGTCTGTAGCTATAAAAGTAATTAATATTTTTAAAATATACCGCACACACACACACACACACACACACACACACACACACACACGTATCTATTGATGTTCCTGTGTATTTCGCCTTGTTGATTGAACGTAATCCAGAATATTAAGTTGTTTTTGTTTTTTTCGGACATGAACTATTTTAATAGTTTCTGTAGATATTACGTTATTCAAAATGATAAAGTGCGTCCCAACGTATGGAAGCAGTTCATTTATTTTTTCAGTTTTAACCTGTCTCGGTTTTCTCCTACCATTCTACATTCTAAAGACATAGAATCACCTGACTTTTTTTCAGAGAAAATTACAATTTCTTTGCTTTATTTTGTTTCCTTCACTTCTTATCTGAAAATTTCCATTTATTTTCCTAATTTTTCATCCTATTGATATCTTTCATCTCTATTGAAGCTTCCTCTTAATTCTGTCAGTTCAAGGTCAAACATGGATGAATTGAAACATTCAATAACAATGTCGCTACATCTCTGATTTGTGATCATATACTTTCAAACGAAGAGACATGTTAGCATCTTCACTAGAGATGTGCAATGATTACACATTTTCTGTTCTATTCTTCTGAGATTTTTCTATCTTCTTCTTCTTCTTCTATCTAGCAATCAATCAATCAATCTATCTATCTATATTAATAAAATCTGAACGGTTTTTCTCCTATAACTTTCAACATTATAGGAAAATAAGAAAACACCTCCTGGACACAACTGTTACGTTTACCACTTACAGTTACTGCTAAAGCATGTTCCTAATATAGAGTACATACATTTTGTCCTCGTTTTAATTTTTTTTTATCTTGATATGTGTACACTCTCAAATACGTAATCCCACTGAGAGAGTAGCTAAGTACCCTGATGTAATTCAGTCTTCTTCGGCAACCTAAAATCATTGCTTAATTTTATTCATAGATTAACTTCTTCACATGTAGCTGATTAATTATCTGATATTCTACATATTTTTATTTGCTACATAATATACGAGTTTTTTTTTTACATAGGCATCCCCACTTATCAAGGATAAGAGGCCACTCGAGGATAAGGGTTAAAGAGTGTACAGTAGAATTTGGACAATATAGTAAACATTAGTAATGGAGATTCGGTAAATTTGTAAAGTTATATATAATGGCTCGTCAAAAACTTGTTTACATTAGACTTGAAGACAACCATATTGTAGTCAGCTGGAAAGCTGAAAAACGGCAGACAATTCCATAGGCGTGCAGTTCTAAGAAAGAAGCTTGCTCATGGAATCTACGCTTAGGTTTAGGCACAGATAAAGAGTGGGGGAAATTAGTGATATGTTTTCTGCTAGACGGGTGTATCTTGTGAAAGTTTGGCGAAGGGGAACCATAGAATGGAGCTCATCCGAGCACCTGCCATGAAAATAACGATACATCAGAGACAAACTCGCAACATCTCTTCTGTGAGAAAGAGGTTGCAGGGAAGAGAAAAGGACATCTCCCACAAGGCTACGAAGTCTATTTTGAATTCTATCAAGGCAGGATAAGTCCTTTCTAGCAGCTCCTGCCCAGATGTGGCAACAGTACTCCATCCTTGGACGTACCTGACTCTTATATAGATAGAGAATTGCATCAGCAGTGAGATATCTACTGGATAAATACAAGGATCCTACCATTTTTTCAGCGGCCTTGGCAACGGATTTAATGTATGTGTTCCATTTAAGATCAGGAGTAATGGTCAAGCCAAGAAGTTTGTCAAAACTTGAGGCCTCCTGAAGACGAGAGCCATTCATTTCAATTGATGTCAGATGTGGATCAGAATGTTGATGATGTAAAGAGAGAAGCTTGGTTTTAGATGCATTAAAAGTAACCAGCCATTCTTTACCCCATTGTACAACGTGATTAAGATCAGAGGAGAGAGAATTGGAGAGAACTTGGTCGTTTAGTGTCTTAGATGTGCTACCATAAATGGTAGTGTCGTCAGCATAGATGTCTACAAATGATGTAAGGATGTGATTTGGAAGATCATTAATGTAGATCAGGAAAAGAGTTGGGCCCAGGATGGACCCCTGAGAGACACCGGCATTAATACTGTGAGCTTCTGATTTTTGCCCCTCAACTACTACTCTTATGAACCTTTCAGAAAGAAATGATTTAATAATTGAGAAGACATTTCCAGCAATACCATAGCTAGAGATCTTATGAAGTAAACCTCTATGCCATACTCTATCAAAGACCTTTGATATGTTGAGAACAATTACCCTAGAAAGGTAGCCTCCGTCAAGAGATTTGCTAATCCTATGAGATATAACTGTAAGCACATCTGCTGTAGATATAGCAGAACGGAAACCATATTGTGTCACTAAGAAGATTATTTTTGCTAAGATGGTTGATTACTTCTCTATTTAACACAGATTCCAGCAACTTACTCATGACGCACAGGAGACTTATTGGCCTGTACTGGGAGGGAGATGAGCGATCACCTGAATTCTTAAATATGGGGCATACTAATGAGATTTCCCAGGCTGACGGGAAGCAATTCTCCTTAAGACAACGTTTAAACAGTTTTGTAAGTATGGGCCGCAAGTTCTGGTTGAAGTCTTTTGAGTACTATAATTGGAATACCATCAGGGGCCGGTTGCTTTACTGGAATCAAGGTTTTTGATTAGCTTGGAAACATCAAGTACAGATATTTGTATATCACATAGTGTGTTTTCTGATACAGGAGGAAATATTGAAGTTTGACAGCCTTGATCGCAAAGGTTAGAATTAGCTGCAAAGTTCTTGGCAAAGAGTTTGGCTTCGTCTGATGCTGACGAGATTACCTCAGGTCCATTTATGAGAGTTGAGATAGAGCACACGCTTCTGTTCAGGATCCTGTTTGCTATTTGCCAAAACTGGTGGGAACCAAGCTACTGCTCAGCTACTTTGGACTTGACGGACTGAGCATACAATTCTGTCGCATTCTTTATTACTTTTTTACAATGGTTGCTGGCAGTTCTGAAAGCAGCTTTAGTCTCAGTACATCTATTACGTTGGAAGCAATGGAAAAAGTGATTTCTATACGCAATGGCAGCAGCACATTCCGTAGAGAACCATGGCTGGCTGTTAGGTTTTTGCTGGAACTTTTTTTAGGTATGAAACGGTCTATACCTACAATTAACCATTTTGTCAGGTCTGATACTATAGAGGACACATCCTTTTTAAACATAGAACGCAGAGGTAGATCTTATAAATGTGCGGAAGCTATCCCAGTAAGCCATAGAGTATTAATATACTGTACGATGGAGAGGTACATCTGGGGACTTATTACAATTCATTTTTATCTTAACTGATACAACTGAGTGGTCGGAAGATCCCAAGTGGAGACAGAACAGAAACTGAACACAGTTCAGGACAAGTTGTGAGGAAGAGGTCTAGTAGACTTGCATACTGGCCGTCATTATCAGGCACACGGGTGGGTTCATGAACAATCTGAGTGAAGTCATAAGCAATAGAGAAATCATGACAGAACCTACCCCTCATCATCGGTCTTGTTTGAGTGAGTTAACCATTCCACATTGTGAACATTGAAGTTTCCACAGACATGAATATTAGCTGAAGGATAAGCAGATAGGGCGTGGTCAATTTTCTCAGATATGCTTTTAAAGATAGTAACTCCGCTGTTATGGGGGCGATAGAGAGCAAATATAAATGCAGTAGTTGTAGCTAGTGCAACCCGGAAGCACATATAGGGTAAGTTAGGATCTTCTCTGAGATGTCCCTACCACATGGAAAGCCATCTTTTATATAGGCACATATTCCATGCCCATGGCGATCTTGGGGGTCAGATTTGGAAGTTAACTTAGAGTATCCTTTAATTACGAACTCATCAAGGGAAATGGTCTGTCCAACGCGTTTTACTTAGAAATAATATGTCTGATTAGTCTCCTGTAATTGGGTTTCAACCTCTGGAAGGTTAGAATGTAGAACTCTGATGTTAGAGAAGGAGACCTGGTAGTGGGGATCTACGTTAGAAGTTGGAGATCCAGGTTTAATTGTGTGTTTTTTATTGAGACTTTTCATGATGGTGTTTTGGGATTTGTGGACTAGGTTGGCAGATATGCCTGAAGCAGGGCAGAGAGGGAAAGTAAGAGAGAAATAGAAATGAAGAAATATATATATTTTTTTTGTAGCAAATGAAAAAGGTAAACCGTAACAATTACCCACTAATATGGCATCGAAAGGCCCCATGATTACCTACTAGTATGACATCGTGAGACCCCACCAGAAACTTTTGCATGGTCCAGAATCCATTCACCAAATGGCAATACAGCAGCCCCAGTACTTTGCATCTGCTGATAGGACAGCCTCCTTAGTGGTTAATCCAAGGTTTGGGTTCCTGACTATCAGGCGGATAACGTCAGCCCCAGATAAAACGTTTACCTCCAGCACCCTTACTAGTGACATGGCTACAAGGATAGACATAGAAACAGAAACTTGCCAACATCTCTGGCGGCTGTTCACGCAAAATACTGCAAACTTAGAAAACAGCGTTTTCTTCTCCCTTTGTCAGAAAAAATTACTTATTAAAAATGAGAACTGAGAGACAAATAAAGAGAAGCAAGAGTTAACGGGAGCTGCCGATAATGCATCCACAATGCATTGTCTACTCTCCATTAAAAAAAAAAGTATTGTACTTAATAACAGTCCATTTGGTGTGTTTAAGAGGGGATTAGGTGAAAGATCATCAACTGAAAATGAAAACAATTGCAAAATCTCTTATGCTATCAACTTGGAAAATATAAACATTTATGGACAAGAAAAACCTATGATAAAAAAAATAATAAATAAATAAACAAAATAAAAATAAAAAAAATTAAATAAAATAAAATATATATTCCAAAGGAACTTGCCAGATAGATTCCGTACATCTTTCCACGAGAAAACCATTTACACAATCAATAAAACAATGAATAAAAAATAAAGATTAAAAACTGAAATAAATATAATATTAGCACTTGAATCTAGAAAAGAAATATGAAAAATTCATAACTTAACTGCATTAATAAGACGTCCTTCGCGGCTGCAAATAGGAATTGATTCTGTTTGAAATAAAAATGCAGGTGCCTTCAATAACTTTCCAGGCTTTTTTCTATGGGTGCTTTCATTGATAGTACACACATGAATCTCTCGTCTCCTTCAAAGTATTCTCTTCCGGCTAGAATGCACTCGTTGTAACGTTTCAACACCTTCTGGAAAGCTCCCATGGAAGTGAGCATGTCAATGACCCTTGTCACAGCCTTTTTCATCTCCTAAATTGTCTCATAACGACAGTCTTTACGGTTTTACCTTGAGTTTAGGGAAATAACCAAAAGTCACAGGGAACAAGATCTGGATTATAGGAAGGGTGAGGAACTTGATTCCCATGGCAACGTCTTTTTTTCTGATCTTCTCATGAAAACTTCGCACAAATTTTCCACATCTTCATCGTGAATAATTATGTGTACAGTTCCCACACTGATATCAAACTATGCATTTACTGTTTGTATAGACACACAACGGTCTATCTATGAAATTCTTTATTTGGCCAATCAACTCTGGTGTTCTGGCTTCCTTACTCTTCCCACAACTCTTATCATCCCTCACAGACTCCCTGCCTTCCTTGAATCTCTTACATCACTCAAAAAAAAAACACTGATGCATGCTTCATGCAAAACGGTAGAAAAGCAGACTGAAGCATTCCGTATGTGTCTCTGGCATTTTTTCAAGTTTGAAACAGAATTTTATTGGATATCATTCTTCTATTATGTTTGAAACTCACCCACTATTACAATTAGGCTATAGTAGGGTGTAATCCGATTCCTGCTGTAATTTGAACCTGAAATCACGAATATTGGTAAGTCATGTCATAAGACGATATCGATAGCAATAACGTACTGAATTTTTAAGAATAGATTATAATTTAAAATGTCTGTACAAAAAAAAGTCGGGAAACTTATTTCAGTTACCTCGTATTACGCTTGCACTGATATGGACGGTTCTGCTTATCAATAACACGAACACAATACTGTCATGATATTTATGTAACTTCCTGATAAAATTAAACATCATCAACGATCTGATCTCCATCTGAAATTGAAATGGATGGCTCTCGTCTGGGAGAAGCCCCACGTTTTCACAAGCTTCTGGGCTTGACCTTTACTCCTGATCTGAAATGGAACACGTACATCAAGTCTGTTGCCAAGGTCACTGGAAAGATGGTGGGATCCTTCTACCGCTCCAGAAGATATCTCACTACTGATGCAATTCTCTATCTACATAAAAGCCAAGTACGCCCAAGGATGGAGTACTGCTGCCATATCTGGACAGGAGCTGCTAAAAACAGCCTATCCGTCCTTGACAGAATAAAAAATAGACTTCGTGGCTTAGTGGTGGATGCCCTTTTCTCTTCCCTGCAACCTCTCTCCCACAGAAGAGACGTTGCGAGCATAACTTTGTTTTATCGTTATTTCCGAGGCAGGTGCCCCCCCCTCACCAATCTTTTACAAAAACACCTGTTTAGCTGAAACCACTGTCAAAAATTTTCCTCACTCTATATCTGTGCCTAAATCAAAACGTAGATTCCATGAACAAAGGTTCTTTCTTAGAACTGCACGCCTGTGGAACTCTGTTCTATCTGCCTGCTTCTCACCTGACTACAACCTGGATGTCTTCAAGTCCAACGTAAACAAATTCCTGATGAACCACCCCCTTAAGTAGACACGTTTATTAAATCCCCACACTAACGTACTGTACATGCAATAACCCTTATCCCTGAGTTGCTTCCGGGCCTTGATAAGTGGTGACCAATTTGTAAAAAAAAAAAAAAAAAAAAAAAATGGACATTTTCTAAACAAATAAGCGTAAAATAGAGCACAAAAAATTGTCATATATTAATTTGTAGACCGGTGACAGATTTCAATCTGAAATTATTTGTATATTTATTTTTTTTTGTTTTCTAACTTTCCCTATGTCGCTTATTAATTTGTTAGATGAACGTGCAGAATAGTTACAGAGCGTTCACCCTAGACGTGTAAATAATGGCTTACTAAATGATAACGTTATTATTTCAGCACGGTACGTATTTACTATGATTCCATCCATCCATAGCCTTGAGCCCCTAAGGGGCATAGGGGGTGCTGGCCCCACGCCCAACCTTCCCAGAAGTTACATACAGCGCCTAGCCTTCCCAAATGGTCATCCATCTGGTACTGGCTAGGCTCAACACGTTGCTTAACTTCGGTGATCTGGCGAGAACCGGTGTGTCAACATGATTGTGCCGTACGTATTCACTATGATTACCTTCTGCTTTTTTTTTATTATTTCAAAATCTTCATGTATGTAATCAAAGAAAAAAAAAAGATTCTTGTAAAATCGTCGGATTCCCATCCCATTATATTAAAACAAAATTTTTCATATATTTATTCTTGCTTCGAACAAAATGAATATAAATCAGTGTAACACTTTCTATCTTAGACTTTCCAAATTATAGCGACTATGTTTTTAGCATTGAACAACATAATTTTGAACAGATTAAAAACGAGGAAGGTGCTTCTACAGAATTTGAACCTACCTAGACTGACTTTTTTTCAAACTAAACTTGAACTTAACTTAACTTAGGGTTAGTTTACAATTAGGGTTAAAAAATATCATTCCGATTTAAATTTTGTAAAAGTAGCTCTTTTCGATTATAATTTCAAACTATGTGTAGATACATGTGGTACCAGTAAAAAAAATGCAATTAAATTACAATAATAATAAAATCACTACTCACGATTCAAGGGGGAAATCCGACTCTTCCTCCTTTATGTTATTAAAGACGATTCTAAAGTCTGTTTTCATTTGATATTCATTCCATAATCGTACAATTTCCCATACCTTGCCAAAAAATGTTCTTTTTCGATTTATCTAATTTCCCAGGCACCACCAGAACCCAAATGTTTTTAATGCATATTACATATTTTTTCAGTACAATTACCACAGTTTAAAACGATTTCTTCTTCGTGGAAAGAGCATGGAAAAAGAAAAACCAATGGTTTCAGAATTTTCCAGTATTGCTTCGTTAATATTCTTGTTTTTGCGTCTAGTGGGGGGAGGGGTCTATTTATTTTACGGAAAATTTGTGTGCCGGAATTCTCATGTTTTCCTATCTTTTTTCTAATTATTGGGCGTTACTTCAATTACTAATATTTTATGCTTTTGATCTATCCGTAAATAAACAATGTCTATAATAGCTTCGTAAAGTACACATAACATTTGGACATCACCGATTCTATTGCGTAAAAATGAATACATTCATTTTAAACGAATATTTAATAATATTTTTTTAGTTAGCATTCGCTTATATTAACCCGGGCAACAGGTTCTGCTAGTTTATTATAAATGGCAAATCAAATTAAAATTGATTAGAATAAAACAGGAAAATTTTTTCTTAAAAAACTCAAGTGATATATCGTGTATAACGCTAAGCAAACGTTCAACAACCACCTGTTCTAGTTAGTGTCGGTTTATAAATATGAGCTATCTGCTCATATGTAAATTATACTTAATTTGCATATCACTACATCTCCCTATAATGAAGGGGCTTTATGCCGTGAGTACTTCTTGTACTTCTCGTGCCCTCCTGAACATCTTCCTTTATCTCCTTTTCCTTGGAGATCTGGATCTATCACGTTTTCCCTGCATATTCTGATCTTCCTCTTTTGCCTTGTCACATTCTACTTTTTCCTCTTCTACCTCGTCCCTCTCTACTTCTTCCTCCGCAGTCTCATTCTACAGTAACTCTTGTTACGTCAATAATGGGCAGATCTGAAGGCATTTCCTCATCCAATTGTTCTCCTTGGGATCTTATTTGGTCAGCATGAGCTAGAACACTGTTCACATTTTCTTTATTTAATATTGCAGTATTATGTCCTTTCTGCATAATAAATTCTGCTGTCTCGGCTTTCGTATTCCTATTTCTTTTGTACTTCATATTTCGATTTGTGGCATATGACATAGTTAAAGGGGACCTTAATTATCTGCTCATTAAGGCAGATGGACTTTCTGGCCTGCCTGCATGCGGAATTGTTCTATAACTTAGTAATAATCTTGGTAGGAAAACATCGATTTTCTCCTTCTGTTGCACGCATGCTTTTATGCCCTTCTTTACCGTCTGGACCATCCATTTCGCTATCCCGTTACTTTGAAGGCGGTAGCGAGGGGTCTTGTAAGGTCTGCATCCTATTTTCTTAACCATTCATGCAAATCAGCATCCGCAAATTCTGGTGCGTTATCCGTCACCAATGTTCTCGGTATCCCATTTCTCAAAAATATTACTCTTAATATTTGTTTTGCGGTGGTACTTGTTTTATCAGGTACTCTCACCACTTCAGGCCAACCTGAATATGCGTCTACTAATATTAATAGTCCTATCTCATTGACATAGGCATGATCCATGTGTACTCTGCTCCAGGGTTCTGCTTCTGGGGCCACACATGTATTTTCTTTTGCTTAAAATTCCTGAGTTCTGTGCATTTCGTGCATCTTTTTACGTAGTCCTCTGCATCTCTTGAGTACCCGGCCACCATGCTTCCAATTTTTTCCCCATCTTGCTCTGTCCGTTGTCCATACTATGGCTAGTGCCCCCTTTCTATATTAGAATAATTGTGTTCAGTCGTTGTTAATCTCCTCGATAAGTACAATATAGGATGACCATCTTGTAACAAAATACCGGATACGGAATGCTCACTAGCGCCAGTAGTTAGAGTTTTGTCCTTTTCAGGGTAAAAAATGTGTACTATTGGCTTTTCCGCCAGAATCTGTTTTAAGTTTTCAAAGGCTTTCTGTTGGAGTTCTAATCAAATGAACTCTGCATTTTTTCTGAACTTCGCAAATGGTTCTGTAAACTCATATTTTGGTACATATTTTCTATAAAAATTTAACAACCCCAAGAAAGACTCCAACTCTTATTTTTTGGTGTATACACTTTTAGAATTTTCTCTATTAGCGCTTCATCTGGAGAGATCCCTTCTTCTGATATTGAGTAACCCAAAATGATATTTCATTACTGTTGGTTACACACGTTTTTATATTTACAATCATGCCAGCGCCTCTTAACCGTTTCAGTATATTTTTTTTTCTTTAAATCATTTTCATTTAAATCTCCAACACATATATCGTCTTGATAACAGACGGTATTTTCAAAATTTCCTATTACTTTTTCAATAGTTTTTTGAAAATTTGCACTTGCCGTTTTTATGCCATACGGCATCCATTTCCACCTTAAGAGGCCTATAGGTGTGTTTATCGTCGCCACTTCTTTAAAATTTTCACCAATGGGAATTTGGTGCTAAGCTGATTTTAGGTCTATCTTCAAAAAATACTTTCATTCCGGCAAGTTTATGCAAAGCTACTTCCACATTCAGAATAGGGTACGAGTTGATGCAAACTTTATGGTTCACCCCTATTTTATAATTTCCACAAATTATCAAGCCACCGTCTTTTTTTTAATACCACAATGGGCGATGTCCATTTACTTCCCCCTGAATGGGCAGATTCTAATAAATCTTCCTTTATTAACTTTCGAAACTTAGCTATAACTAACGGTAATAAATTCACTGGTACTTTTCTCGCTTCGTAGTAGTAGGAACAATTTCTTTTAATTTCAGGCTAGCTTCATAATTTTTTAATTTTCCTGTGTTTTTTTTTGTATTTTTTTCCATTTCTATCTCATTAATAAATTCGCTGAATTTATTTTTAATACATCATGCCCCAATAGTCCATGCGTTTTCGGCAATTTGTAACTATAACGGGTACTACTTCATATTTTTCTTTTATTTCTATTGAACCTTCCAAGTAACCCATAATTGCTATAACCGAGCCATCAAACTGACGTAATTATACGTTGCTTTTTTTAAACGCGGTTTTACCATTTCCCCCCACCCCCACACACACAAATTTCTGAGAATTATGGTTACTTCTCTGCCAGTATCTATCTGCATTTCAACAACACAATTGATTTTTATGTTTATTTTTGCATCTCTATTCCTTAATCCAGTATTTTGTATATTATCCTTCTTTACATAAAAAATTTGTCTATTTTCATCCTCTATTCTTTCAACATTTTTCATACTTCTTTGAAATAATTCTTTTTAAAACACTTCGAACATGTTTTTCCAAACGCTGGGCATTTTCCTTTTTTCCTTTCATGAATTTTTCCACAGTAAGTACATTTTTTTTCTTTTCGTTTCTACCGTATACGTGTCAACCATTATTTCTTCGGAGTTTTTTTTTTATTTTGGTTGTAAGTATGTATTAATTCCTGCTGTTGTATAAATTCTAGGCACATATTCTAGGGCATGTTTGTAAGTTGTAACGGTTTCATTAGCTTATGTGCCGAATTATGCATACCTTCAATCAATCTTAGTTGAATTAAGTCTTCTTCTGTTGTCTGTTCTTCTGTTCCTAGTTTTTCAACGTCACAGTATTTACTCGCACTTTTTAACCGGTGTAAATATTTTACTATCGGTTCATCCACTTCCTGCTTCATTGTCATGAACTTGGTCCTTTCTGCAATCACCAGTCTTTTTTTTTTTGCCTCATGTTTCCCTTGATAACCTGACTTATTTCTTCAAAAGTCATTTCTTCTAGTTCTCGAGGGTAAACCATTGTTGCAACCTTCATAATTGCTTCACAACCAACGTTAGCCATGAAGCAGTCGGTGATTTAATTCTCTCCTCCTTGTTTTTTTTTTTTTTTTTTTTTTTTTTTCAACTTTTTGCTTCTCGCATTAGCAGCAAAGCAACGAATCCAAGTATTTACGTATTCCGGGTCTTCAAAGACCAGAGAACATTTTATCGTTGACGCCATTGATATGTCGAGTATAACGCTAAGCAAACGTTCAACAACCACATGTTCTAGTTGGTGTCGCTTTATAAATATGAGCTATCTGCTCATATGTAAATTATACTTAATTTGCATATCACTACATCAAGTATAAAAATCCTGTAGAAAAACGAATAAAACACACATAAATAAATATATAGAAAATCGAACACAAAAGATGTTCAGGCATATCACAGCAGCTCAGTGTAATTAGATATGCTGAGTGCTAAATGAAAATGTTATAAAATTTTTATTTTCATTACTGGTTCTGGCGAATTTTATTTGAATTGTTAAAAGTTATGCTTTATGATAGCTTTAGAACCGTTATTTCCTCCCACTAGAGAGCTTAACACACGAGTGAAGGAAACATATATATAAAATGTAATGGACTCTCGTATAAAATCCCAACATTATGGTTCAGACATCCACATAAATGATTTGTTTATAGTGATCACGGCTTTGTGTAGTACTATTCCCAATTCATGGAACCATTAAAAAACTCAGTCGATGCAAATGATTGCCACAAGACAGGGTAGACATTAGACATCATATTTTTATGTCAGTTTTTCTTCTGGATGCATGTTCTGATAAAAAATGCCCGTGCATTTCTCCAAATGGTTTTAAATTTTAAAGCATAATACATACAGCGCCTAGTATTCCCATTATAACTCTTTAAACTTTCGAGATAATATTATTTTGTCACGCTATCGATTTTCCTCCTGCCGAAAGAGCTCTAGAGAAACTTCCGCATATTTTATTTAAAGCTTTATACAAATTTTATACCACCAAACATTTATATATATTAGAAAGTTTACATGAGATAATTCATCGCTACCGTCCGTTTCAAACCTAATAATAAGAACCGTTTTTTCCTTAGGCTTCTGGATAAACATTTCCCAAAAAAACATGGATCACATAAAATTTTTAATAGGAACACTGTGAAAATAAGTAACTTGACAGAACCATCGATTAAGTCTCTCATCTCGAGAGCACCAAAGAAGATAGTAAACGCAGGCTACCATCACTGACTAATCTACAAACGTCGCTGAAAGATTCATCGGAATGACGCAAGGTTGGGTTAAACACAGATTTTATTCACATGTGAGCTCCTTTAGAGTGAAGACAAGGATCAAAACAGCCTTAGCAACCCGCGTGTGGGAGCTAAAAGAAAAGAGGGGCACCTTTTACCAGTAAATGGAGGAAAATTTCGCACAAACCCTTATACTCGCCTGAATTGAAGCAATGAAAAATATAGCGAGGAATATAATTTTAAGGGCTCTTTTAGAATAGTGTACCATTTTTCCTTCGGCTTCTGAATAAGCATATACCACAAAAACATAGACTACATCTAAATTTTTAATAAAAATTTAATTTTTTAATTTGGATTTTAAATTTGTAATTTTAATTTTAAACTTGTCCAATCTGATAGATTAGTACTTTTATAAAAAACTTCGATGAGTATAATTAAAATTTATATAAGATGGGCTTCTCCCGACTATTTAAAATGAATTTACATCTGACCCATATTAGATGAGGCAATTTAAAGGAAAATATAAGCATGTGTAATATAGCACTTATAGAAGAGGAATAACGTTAAATATCGTATTATATAAATAAATAAAAATTTAGTATCTGATCGAATTAGGCTTAAATATATCCGATTTTAATGTTTTTTTTTGTTTGTTTGTTTGTTTTTTGTTTTGTTTTTTTTGTGAAGTCGATCAATTCTTTACAATGTTGTTTCCCTTAGATTAGTTTACGAACAAGTTAGGATAAAAACAATTTTTAATTATGTTTAAAACCGGAAAAAAGTTAAATTTGATGAATTAATAAACCAGATTTGTACATAGGTGACACGATCAATAGTTCACCTATTCTATAATTATTAATTACAGAACCAGTTCTTTTTTCTCTCTTTTTTTCTTGTTCTTTTTATTTTCTTTTTCTGTTTCTTTGATATCCAAAATATGAAACGGACAGCTTTTAAATTTAATCATTTGAAATTTAAGTTTAAAAAAGACGAGATTTGCAATATGTGTATGTTTCCACTTCTGGTTATGAACAGATGAGATCAATAGGCTGACCGAACTGATGAATTATATTATCGAAACTTTCTGGAAATAAAAATATAAATATTACGCCCTTATTTTGAATTTTTTTCCTTATAACATAGCACTTAGCTAGAATTCTTTTTTCCAAAAATATGATAAAGTGTATATATATATATATATATATATATATATATATATATATATATATATATATATATATATATATACTCGTGAGCAAAAAAAAAAGTGGGGCAAACAAATTTTATACATTTTATTGCACTAAAATCTATATTGAACAAAGAACAATTGAACAAGAAAACTTAAACGAAACTAATAACACAGAACAAGACATTTACTTTAATAAATGCTTAGGATGGAATTGCATTCCTTTTTGATTTCTTTAAAAGATCAATCCTTTTAGACATGCTCTCAATTAAAGTGGAACACTGTGAAGAGGAGATGCTATTCCATTCGCTTTGCACAACTTCCTACTGTTTGTTATTCTTCTCAAAAGTTCTTCCAACCACGAGATATTATGGACCAAATATTCTCGATTGAGTTTAAATCGGGGCTTTGACCTGGCCAAAACATCGCATTAATTGAATTATCAGAAAACCATTTGTTGTGACTTTATTAGTGTGTGCAGGGACATTATCATGTTGAAAAATAATGTTCTGTGATATTCCCAGCTTCTGGATACTTAGTAACAGTCCTGTTTCTAATATTCGAATGTATTCCTTTGCATTGATTGACTTCTCACATTTAATAAGTTCCCCAACTCCTGCTGCAGTAAAAGTTTCCCATACCATTATCGCTCCATTCCCGTGTTTAACTGTCGTTTTTATGCCACTTGGCAAAAATCTTTCTCCAGTTCTTAGATTGCACCGATCAGGAACATCGGGAGCATCACTAATAAGACAAAATCTTAATTCTATCTGGAATACTGTTGCCATATCTGGGCAGGAGCTGCTAAAAACAGCCTATCCTGCCTTGACAGAGTACAAAATAGACTTCGTGGCTTAGTGGAGGATGCCCTTTTCTCTACCCTGCAACCTCTCTCCCACAGAAGAGACGTTGCGAGCCTATTCTTATTTTATCGTTATTTCCATGGCAAGTGCTCGTCTGAACTCCAATCTCTGCCCCCCCTCGCCAATCTTTCACAAAAAACACCCGTCTAGCTGAATCTACTGTGAAAAATTTCCCCCACTCTATATCTGTGCCTAAGTCAAAACGCGGATTCCATGAACAAAGCTTCTTTCTTAGAACTGCACGCCTGTGGAACTCTGTTCCGTCTGCCTGCTTCCCACCGGACTACAACTTGGATGTCTTTAAGTCCAATGTTAACAAATTCCTAATGAACCGCCCCCTTAAGTAAACACTTCATCAAATCTCCACACTAACGTAATGTACTTGCAATAACCCTCATCCCTGAGTGGCTTCCGGGCCTTGATAAGTGGTGATCACTGTGTAAAAAAAAACTAAAAAAAAACAGAAAACATTCCTGAACCAGTGTCTATCTTTCTTGACATAAAACGAGAAAAATCTCCTTCTATCATTGATGTTCTTCTTAGATAAAAAATGTCTTCTTTGCACACCTTTTAAAAGAAAATCCCGTTTCTTCCATTCGTCTAGATATTGTATATCTAGAAAGAGAATTTCCAGCCCCTTTTTTTAATTCTTTGCTATGGTCAACATAAGTTTTCTTTCGATCCTTCAAAACAGTTAATTAAAGCCTGTGGTCGTCCTTCAAAGTCAATTCTCTAGAACGACCAGATCCAGATTTCCCCTTTACCAAGCCTGCGACTTCGAACCTTTGACCAATTCGCTTCACTATAGAAAGAGATGTTTTCACATTTTCTTTTCTTAAAATATAAAAAATCTGCTTGTATATCATTTTGGACTGCCTTAATCCTGCAATCTGGTTTTTATATCCTCGCCAACATACGGTCTTACCATTTTTAGGATTCAGTTTTTTACTTATTATGATATGCTATAATAATGATCAGCAAAATAGAAATTTTCAGTTAAAATTAACAAAAATTCATGGAAAAATATCGAAAAATCGATTTCTTCCTTCTCTCACTCTTGGCCCATTTTTTGCTCATGAGTGTATATATTAGTGATGGAACGATTAATCGGAATTGGGAATCAGAAAAATCGAAACTTTTGGGGGTAACGGAATTGGGAAAATTTGAGCCTCATTTTCGATTCCAAAACGATTCTTTTGTTTTTTGTTTCCTGGAAATTATAAAGAAACAAATACAGATGTGATTCGAGTAATCAACGAACCGAAAACACAAACGGCCTGAATTACCTCCCTTTAACCATTATAAGAAACAAAATCGACCCAGTTTCAAACAGAATTAACTAGCAGTACTTAACAACTTAATTGGATTATCTCCCTTCAAATCATCCCACGCAACGACACAAAAACATTTTCAAGTAGAATAACTATGAATTTTCAGACAGTAAATAGATTAGAACACTTCCCTCGAAATGTCCTACAGGGTGTATATATATTTAATACACCCATTTTACTTTATTCTCATATTCAATCAAATTCTAAACCTGAAATAGTCTTATATCCTTGTACAATTAAACGATAATCTATAAACATTACTTGCCACTAATACGAAACTAAAATTAACCGTAACATCCTTACAAGGTTGTTACGAACATAATATAAATATAGATACCAAATGTTAAAAAATTATTTTTACAAAAAATCAATCATCGGGAAATAAAGGAATTTAGGAACCCAACTAATAGGATATATTTTTTTAAAACTTTTTCTTTTTTAAATGGCTTAGGGCTCCCTGTAGAAACTTCACATAACTCTGTTCTTAAATAAGGATACGAAAATTAGGCGATACATTAACATTTAAATGGGCTTTTCCGTAACCACAACCAAGGTAAATGTTTTTCGCATGTTTTTTCCCGTTAGGACGCCCCCCCCTCTTTTTTTCTTTCTACTTTTTAATGCTACATTGCCAAAAGTGTGTTTATTCATAAAGTCTGAAGAAATGCTGGTTTTTGACAATTTTCAAACGATATAATGCTTGAAACTGTCGAACTGGACATTGAAACAATTGTAATATAAAATGAAATACACTTTTCGTTGCCATCAACACCTTGTCTTGAAGTCTTGATTTTGCACACACAGTATATTAATGCTCATTTATGAAATGTGATAATTTTGTAGCTTAATCCTTAAGTTCAACATTTTTTTGGCTTAAAACCTATTGGTATATGAAAATTTACTGAATTACGCGAACTCAGTATATTACATATAACTCTCTCTCTCTCTCTCTCTCTCTCTCTCTCTCTCTCTCTCTCTATATATATATATATATATATATATATATATATATATATATATATATATATATATATAAAGCTGAACGTCTGTGTGTGTCTGGTTACGAATAGGCTCCTATATGGTTGACTATTATAGAAAACTGACCACATATAATGATAGAAGATGTATCGAGACACAGGAATGGGTATGTTTGATCTGGCATAATGATGATTCATTAAAATTGTGGGGTCTGTGTACGCGCCTGGTCCACAAAGTATTGAAATAAAAAATTTAAAAAAGTTTACAAGTGGTTTTGACATAGATGTACATAATAATACTATGATAAGTATGTTATAACTTAAATAGGGATGGTATAATAAAATTGTGGGGTCTGCGTTCGCGCCTGGTCTCCATAAAATGGAAATACCCCCAAATTTGAAACTATTTCTTTACAACCCTTCCTTTTCATAATCTATCATACTTTCATAAATCAGAGTCCATTTTCTGTAGGCTGTTTTTGAACCCAGTCAACGACGGGTACTTTTGCTAGTATATATATATATAGTCGTCCACATACAGTACTCTTTCGCTGTTTCACAGCTCATCAGTGCGGCTAACACAAGATAAGGAGCATTATAGGACTCCACATACAGTAATGTTTCGCTGTTTCACAGCTCATCAGGGCAACTGCCTCAGGCCAGGATCGAAACCTGACCGTACAAATGACAGTCAAGGCTCCTCGCCATTGCGCTATACGGCTGCTGCTGTGAGGGTAATGAATCAACGATATTTTGACATCGTCCAAATGCCTCCGCTCGATTTGTTTACACAAAGAGTGCGGCTAGACAGGCAACTGCCTCAAGCCAGGATCGAAACCCGATAGAATTTAATAAAGACTAGAAAAAAACAGTTTTGATAAAACAACAAAACGAAAGAACTATATAAGGAAGTTGTCGAGAACAAGTTGAAAAACTAGAACATTTTCAAACAATGGAAGGTGAATTTACAAATGACAACCAAAACTTTATACCCACGTATCACACAAACTATGAACTTTGTCAACATTCTTTGAACGTGACAACAGAAACGGACAACCATGAAAAATCAGCAAACCAGAAATAGACAGACAATTGACATTAAAATAAAAACGTTAACGAAGATAGTTGACTGAGAATATAATAATAAAATCTAAAAGTTACGATAGATTATCTTTAAAGTGAGCATAGATAAAAATCTGAGTGGTGGGGTTATGGTCCTGTGAGTATGAAGTCCATTCAGGATTACTTCCTGCTGATGAGACGACCACTAACTTATATCAATATCATTGATTGGTGATAAAAAAAAACTGTTAGATATTCATAACTGAGGTTTATGGATAAGTTCGATACAATGCGAAATTTATTTGTACCAGACATGTTTTGATTGCCGAAAGTATTGTAAATATTATTAATGAAATGATGTATTTATTAGGGGGAGGGGGTCTGCATTATATGCTTACTTTTTTTGTAAATACAAAAAAGGAGGAGACAAAAAGGAAAGCAGATAAAAGAGAGAAAGGTAGTAAAAATAAGAAAACGGAGAAAGTATAAAGGTAAAGAAAAGAAAAATAGAACGGAAGATAGGAAGTGGTTGAGAGAAAAATAAATAAAAAAAAGCCCGAGAGAAAAAAATTACAAATTGGAAAAGACATTAAAAACAAAAAGAAGATAAAAAAGAAAAATAGAAGAGAAGATATAAAGTGGGTGAGAGAAAACTATATAAAGAATAAGAGAAAAAAATTAATTAAAACACACATTACAAACAAAACAAAGATAAAACGAAAAAAAAAACAAATGAATCGGAAATATTAACAAAAAATTAAAGAGAAAGAAAATTAAAAAATCTAGGAGACAAAAAATGAGAACAAGAAAATAGAAAGTGAAACAAAAAGAAAGAAAAAAAGAATAAATAGAACAAACAGTAAGAAAGGAAATAAAATATTTTATCTTTATTCTCTCCTTGATATTGAAAATATCAGTCTGGTGGCTCAGACTGACAACACCGCAAAAATAAGCATAAAATGTATAAATTATGAATAAAAACTATTGATATTTATTGATTTTGAGTAGTATAGATGTACAATGCACACGAACCAGGTATGTTATCTCTTCTCATGACATAAAATAACCTTTGGCATCATAACAATAATATGTCAGCTGATTACATCAAAAACTTCAAAGACCTAGTATATTGCTGTTGTTTGGTTTTGTTCTTTTATGGTGAGAAACAGCCAGGTTCAAAATTTGCATACTCCTTGCGATATTCCTTGTTCCCAATAAAATTATTGTTTATTTCAATTTTTTATATTCCTTACCCAAATTTCACATTGTATCTATATAAAATTAGGCATGCATATATTTTCAAGATTCACTCCTAAACTACTTAACTTTTTTTATGAATTTTGGAACACAGCGGTTAGGCATAAGAGGTCCAAATGTGAGTTATATTGATTTTCATTTAGTTCTGTGCAAAGCGATAAAAAGAGGGTGGAAACCCTTCGTGAAAATTGAGAGAACTAAGATTTTTGTGACCAATTAATAAATCTATATAATTATAAAACGCAAATGATCTTGTCACGAGTGATGTAACCCACTTTCCAGTTTACGACATCCGGTTGCGCATGCGTGCATAAACATTAACCCAGAACAACGTAAAAAAATAAACACAAATCGCTTTTTGACCTGCGCACTGAAATGTTAACATTATTATTTCGCAATTATTATTTAACATGGGAAGAGTGGAGGTGTTTTGCAACTATTCTTTATTATAAGTATACTGTCGCTATTTTTTTTTTACAATTAAACAACTTTAACCCGTTGACAAACATAAGAACAATTGTAGTAAAGCCAAGACTACTACTACTACTACTACTACTACTACTACTACTACTCTATCCGTCCCTTTTCCTTCCTTCCTTCCTTCCTTCCTTCCTTCTTTTTTATTTTTTGTTTACATTTGTAGATACAAAATAGTTGTGTGAGAACGGTGAATTTGTTGACATATTTACTAATCTGTTTCAATATTAGTTTTATTTTATTTATTTAGGTTTTATTTTTTTGCTTCAGGTTTTATTAATTATTTTTTTTTTTAGATTTTAAGTTTCTGTAACTTGGTTGAAGGATTCCAATATGGGTCTTTCATTCTTATATTTCTCATTGGTAGGTTCATGTGCGTTTTTGCTGCCAAATGACTTTCATCGGCGTTCGATTCGTAGGAAAATCATGTTTAATTTTCGATTTTTGAGCGATTATTCGGAAAAATAGGTAACTTTACACGAATAGGGAGGATTTTTTTTTTCATGTTTGAGTGATCCGTCCGTCATTTTTCATTTTAATATACTTTCATAGAAATGTTTCTGTTATGTAAAAAACAAAAAAAAAACTATTTTCTTTACGTTACAAGTGTCACGCTCATACATGAATTCCATAGCTAATATAATATACTGACCCAACGGGTCACGGGTAGTCTAGTATCCACTAATTTCAGTTTTTCTGAACTATTTTAAAGAATTTCGGGCATTTTTCAGGATGAATAGATTTTGATGAAAATTAGAATAGGATGTTTGACATATGGTTTAATAACTTTATTTTTTTGATTAACTCTTTGTAAAACGGCATAAAAATGATATAAAACTATTTTGTTTGGGGAATTCATTTTTCCACAGAAACTCCCATTGATAAACCACTTACTTGATTGTGTCGTTGATCGTTATACTTATCTAAAAAATGCATGGTGTTATATTACGTTGAAAGCAGAATATTGAAAATATGAAAATATAATGCAAATAAAAAATAGGTTGTTTGCTCATATATTTTTATGTTGAATTAAAATGTAATATTTGCTTTGTAAATAGGTGGAAAGGGATAAAAAAAAAGTTTGGGAATGTTTTTAGATGCGGACTGATAATCTGTATTATTTTCATCTAACCTCCAAACTTCTTTTGTTGCGCCTTGTTGAATTCAGGAATCTATGTCAAACAAGGGAATCTGTACGGAATTTAAACATCACCCTTTATTTAGTCCATGTGAGTATCTTGGTTTCGTTTCGACAGACATGACCGGATAGAAGTCTTAAGTAATCTGTAATTGTATTTTTCGTATCGCTTGTACCAAGGAGTCGCCCTTCAAGGATGTCTAGTTAAAATCGATTATCACTTAAGACATGTCTTCTGTTGCGAAGTTCGGAGATTACATCGATTGAAAACCTTGTGAAAATAAATTTCAAGCTGAGGACTGCAGTATGAATAATACAATTAATACAAAAAAATAATATATCATTAAATTATTACTTTCATTTAAAAATAAGTAAAACGATAAATTCGGAAGAGGCATGAATGGCCCAAAAAAAAATTTTTAAACCGGAAAAAATGAAGAATGATAAAAGAGAAATGGTATTCTATTTTTTGGGAAATATTTTTGTCTTGCTAAGGAATAGACAAATTATAGTTCACAAGCAGGATCTCTAGAAATTTCACAAAATGAGAAATGTATTTAATCAACAAATGTGCTTTGATAAAGCTGATATTATGTTTTTTTTTTGGGGGGGGATACTCCAAAAAATTGTTTCTTTAGACAGAAAAACCAATAACATGCAGCAAATATAAGTTTATTAACATTTCTATGGAAATAGCATCCATTGTGTTTTAAATATTGAACCTACCCAAATGCAATAAATTCATAAGTACTAATAAAAATTTAGAAAGTAATACTGTGCTACATAGTTCAATAGAAATAATAAAATCACATTGAAGAGTCAGTCATTAATTTACTCCTTCAGTCCATCACCTCTATTTTAGATAATTTTCTTTTTTATGCCCTGGCTCTTTCAAATGTTCCCTTTTTTACGTAATGTTTTGCTGACTTCATGAAGAAACGCTGCACGTCGAAATTACTATAAGTTCCTTTCACTATTACAACGATGATCATATATTATTATTGATTGTGTGAGACTTTTTGCAAACATAACGTACAAATAAACTAAGAAAGGAGCAAGCAGAATGTTATGTAGATTACATTTTTTATGTTTTTATCAAAATGTTATCATTTATAATGATAATAAGATCGATCATTTATTTTCCCACTTGACTGTGCTTTTGATTATCCAAACCAGTGAAAATGCTTAAAATATGAATTATTACCGGTGAACTTTAAAACCTTGCTACTAAATTTATTCCAGGTGTTCCTGAATAACAATTGTAGTAGATATGAGTGTTAAAGTCAAAGCACCTTCCCTTATCCAATTTTTTTCTGATTATGTATAAACAAAATATCAGACAGGATGAAATATAAAAATTTAAAAATCAATTGTCATACAATTTTTTTCTTTTAAGACATTAACCACTATTTGCGATAATTGATTATTTTTTAGACAATATTTGTATTGAAAAGCTATATTACAATTTTATGGGAAAAAGAAACTGGTTCTACTTAATATATAGAAAGAGTAAATGGAAATAAATACATTTATAATCTCAGTTATCTTAATTGAACATCAAAATCTTCCAATATACTATCGTTTCTTAGACGAAAGAATGTTTTTTTTTTATTAATTCCAATAAGTCTCTACTTCAGCACCGATTCCATAGCATCACGAATAGAACTCCAATAAGAGATCAATACTATTTATCCCTAAAAACAGATTTTTATCATAGAAACAAAACAAAAAAAAACATTATAGAGATGTTCTATTTCTCTTTCAACTTATGTACGGTTTGTCACCATCACTTGCTTAGGTCAGATGGTTTTTCATACTCAAGAATTTTCTTTGTAAAATACCTTATCACATTTTTTTTTTTTTACTGTTATTTCACTTAAACAAGGCACAGAGCCACTTAGACGTGAGCAGCTACTATTTGGGATCAGATTTACAGGGATACTATTAAGGGAGTTGGGCAGCGATATGTCTGTTTACATTACACTTGGATTTCTGCATATCAATACAGTAAGAGAAGCAGGGAAAAGCTATTTGAGTAGAAGGCTTTATGGCATCTAGGGATGTCAACAGTATAGAAGTGGGATTTTGCTATTTGGCAGGTTTATGGCATCAATCCTCCTGTTAATTCTAATTCTCTGCAGTACTTTTCACATATTTCTTGGACTTGTACTTAGTCTTCCTACTAATATAGGTATTACAGTTGTTTCCTTTGTGTTCCAAATTTTTCTATTCTGAAAATTTCCATGTATTTGCTTAATTTTCTGCTTTCTTGATCTTCACTCTGTGATATGCTGGAACGGTAAAATCTATAATTGGACGGGTTCTTTTCTCAAGTTGATTAATTAACTCGCTTGGATGAGTTTGTCCATTTGTACTTTCATATCCCTAAGCATGTTATGATTTTATTTTTTACATAGGCATCACAACTTATCAAGGCCAAAGGGTTACTCCAGGATAAGGGTTAAAGAGTGTACAGTAGAAATTAAGCAATACAATAATCGTTATTTATGGAAATTCGGTAAATTTGTTAACTTATATGGAACGACTCATCAAAATCTTGCTTACGTTAGACTTGAAGACAACCATATTGTAGTCCGCTGGAAAGCAGGAAAACGAAAGACAATTTTATAGGCGTGCAGTTCTAAGAAAGAAGCTTTGCTCATGGAATCTATGGTTAGGTTTAGGCACAGATAAAGAGTGGGGGAAATTAGTGATAGCGTTTCCTGCTAGACGGGTGTTTCTTGTGAAAGTTTGGCGTGGGGAGATCATAGATTGGAGCTCAGCCGAGCACTTGCCATGAAAATAACGATAAAGCAGAGACAAACTCGCAACATCTCTTCTGTGAGAAAGAGGTTGCAGGGAAGGGGAAAGGACATCCCCTACGAGGCTACGAAGTCTATTTTGAACTCTATCTAGGCAGGATAAGTCCTTTCTAGTAGTTCCTGCCCAAATGTGGCAACAGTACTCTATCGTTGGACGTATCTGGCTCTTATATAGATAGGGAATTGCATCAGCAATGAGATATCTCCTGGATCGATAGAATGATCCTACCATTTTTCCAGCAACCTTGGCAATGAATTAAATGTATGTGTTCCATTTCAGATCAGGAGTAAAGGTTAAGCCCAGAAGCTTGTCAAAACTTGAGGCCTCCTGAAGACGAGAGCCATTCATTTCAATTGATGCCAGATGGGGATCAGAGCGTTGATGATGTAAAGATAAAAGCTTGGTTTTAGATGCAGTGAAAGTAACAAGCCACCTCTTTCTCCATTGAACGACTTGCTCAAGATCAGAGGAGAGAGAATCAGAGAGAACTTGGTCGTTTACGGCCTTAGATGTGCTACCATAGATAGTAGTGTCATCAGCATTAATGTAGATCAGGATGGACCCCTGAGGGACTCCAGCATTAATACTGAGAGCTTCTGATGTATAATGTTGACATCGTTTTCAAGGGACATCCAGAAAGTCGTGTCTTTTTTTGTATTTTTTAGGGCTAGTTTACTTTGCGATCCCTCGTGTGTTTTACCATTCAGTTTTTGACCAGGATTTTGTGACATATATATATATATATATATATATATATATATATATATATATATATATATATATATATATATATATATATATATATATATATATATATATATATATGTACTAGCAGGCTGCCTATTACACCTTTTCAAAAATATGGAATCACCCAATGGTTTAAGACAAGATTCAACCAAGAGCGCAGGGTTTTATAAGCATATATATATATATATATATATATATATATATATATATATATATAGATATATATATATATATATATATATAAACTCTGCGGATTTAGGACAATCAACTTAATTTGTGTCTCCTTTTTGAAAAGTAAATATGTTTTTAACTCTTCTTAAAGTGTTTTTAACATGTTTTATTAATTGTTTGTTGTTATATATATATATATATATATATATATATATATATATAGTATTATTATTATTATTATTATTATTATTATTAGGAAGAGTGCCCTTCGTTGACTGGGTTCAAAAACAGCCTACAGAAAATGAACTCTGATTTATGAAAGTATGAGAGATTATGAAAAGGAAGGGTTGTAAAGAGATAGCTTCGAATTTCGGGGTATCAAAACCAAAGCAAAATATGATGAAAGTAAAAATAAAATAGATAAACCCCATAATTTATTATACCATATCTGTTCACACTGAAACACTCATCACAATATTCTGTGGATCTATATTAAAAAAATCCTTGTTAAACTTTGTGGCATATTTCAATTCTATGGAGGTCAGGCGTGAATGAACACCCAATAATTTTATTATACCATATTTCTTCAAACTGAAACATAATTAACAAAGTATACTTACGCAGATAGATATGAAAAGTCTTTATTAAAGTTTGTGCCTATTTCCATTCTATGGAGGCTATGCACGAACGCAGACCCCACAATTTTACTATATCATCCCTATTTAAATTAAAACATACTTATCAAAGTATTATTATGTACATCTATATCAAAAACACATGTAAACGTATTTGTTTTCATTTTTTAATTTTTTTATTTCCATACTTTGTGGACCAGGCGCGTACGCAGACCCCACAATTTTAATGAATCATCATTATGCCAGATCAAACATACCCATTCCTGTGTCTCGATACGTCTTCTATCATTATATGTAATCAGTTTTCTATAATAGTCAACCATATAGGAGCCTATTCGTGACCAGACACACACACACACAAACGTTCAGCTTTATATATATATATATATATATATATATATATATATATATATATAATGGTATGTTAACCTGAAGTAGAAGAATCAATGGCATAAATAATATAAGATATTATTTCTTGACGATTAAACAGTTACTGATAAAAGTAGCTACAATAAAACTATGGAGAATCGTAACTAATGTAGTGGCGAATCTTCGGTTACTAACAGATCTTTTTTGTAATAATATATACTGAAAGAGAGAGAGAGAGAGAGAGAGAGAGAGAGAGAATTAGCTAGTGAAGTTGTTAAGTGTGTTAACGGTGGTTCAAGTTTCATCGAAGCTAATACATCAGTTTCAATAATACTTTTGATGAATCTATATCCCCCATTCAGTTAGGAATTAAATAGTATGGTAGACTAGATCCTCAAATAATTATGATTCAGGAAATCTAAATTTGGTGATTGTGCAACACTTGCTTCATCATAGACTGCATGTGCAGTTACTCTTATATGAGATGTCCTTTGTCTCTGAAGACTAAAAGCAGGTTTTTATATATAGGAAAAAAATAGATAACGTTGTGATATCTCTGTTGAAGTAAACGAATCAGTTCATTTAAAAATCAATTTTCTCTACGTTTCTGCTAGTTAGTGGGTGTAATTTAAGATTCGTATAAAATGAAGATACTTGCCTGAGGTTCGGAATAGTTGACCTGTTTTTTGATTTCTTTGCTCGGCAGAGGATGCCTTCTTTTCAGTCATGAAAAATTTATACACTTTCTTTTTCATTGAATTTCTTTATTTTTTTTTATTGGTAAGTTTTTACATCTATTGTGTCTGTTGTTCCTTGGGGTCATGTAACACGATTATGCAAATTAGAGCATTCCGTGTAAGCAGGTGGTCAATCAATAGATAGACCATTAGGAAGACGATGTACTGATTTCAACAAAGACTATTTTTTGTAAGATTAACATTTTAACTTCTAGTTGTTATTCAGATCAAATAATAATTTCTTAAAAAAACAAATATTTCGCTGCTCATTTGTAATATTTGTTGGATACAGATTCTATAACGTGGTCATTTTCAAGTCCAATGTGCACAAATTCTTGTTTAGCCGTTCTCTTAAATAATGAAATTCTGACCAATTCAGCTATTGACTCCAATCATCCAGGTGTTTTTTCATCGTCCACGTGACAAACTCATTCATCCTTATCCTCGAGTGGACACTAAGCCTTGATAAGTTGTGACTCACTCGTACAAAAACGAAGAAATCGCATGACTATCTTAGTGGTTTCAATTGAATTCTCCGTTTAAACTGTATTGTACATTGATGACTAAATGTCATAAAATATTTAAAATTTAATTTTATGAATCCAGTTTGACAATATTTCAACCGGTTATCGAGTTGGCTTAATTGTCATAAGTTCCTCAAACTTTACATGGTTCATTCCTTTCTCCAATTAGCCGTGCAGACAAAGCAATTCAGCAGGCCACCAGTTTGCTAAATTTGCATCTCATAAACTCCTTTAACCAAATTGGCTTTTTCAAAATTTTGCGTTTTAACATATAATGCGATTTCGTTCAACAGTATAAAAATTATTAAAAGATATGCAATGGGATTTACATTTGGACGGGCACCATTTGCAACGATGTTCGTGGTGCATCAAGAAAAAATAGCAAAACCCAGAGAGGAAAGATGGTTTTCTTAGGTGGCGGTTGATTGGTTAATTCTTAATGAACCACAAACGCCATTGAAATAGAAGCTATTCAAAGGGAGATGACTCTGAATATCATTTAATAATTTGATCACAATCTTATATTTCTCACTACTTTATGTTATTATCTAACTCATTGTTGTTTGGTTTTCAGTAAAAACCTAAATTACGAGGTGCTTTAAATAAGTTACCAAACTTGTTTGTACAGGCATTTAAAATTGTCGAAGACTCTTAAAAATTCAGTATATTGTTGCTATACAGCTCATGAAATGACTGACCAATTTTTATGATATTTAGCTTCAGATGAACAGCTACAACAGAACTTGGAATATATCCTACTAAACCTGATTGTCACAGCTGGTAGATTTCAAAACTGCAATCTGGACGTGAGGACACTTAAAAAGAACGATATGCAATAAAATTCCGTTGTAAACTTGGAAAAATGCCACAGAAACGTACGGAATGCTTCAGACTGCTTTTGGACATCTTGCATGAACCAGGCATCAGATTTTGAGTGGTGTTAGAGATTTAAGGAAAGCAGCAAGTCGAGAAAAGTAAGCAAGTCAAAACACCAGAGTTGATTGGCCAAATAAAGAATTTCATGGATAAAAACCATTGTGAGTCTATAGAGACAATGTGCACAGTTTGATGTCAGTCATTCGGTGTGGGAACTGTACACACAATTATTTGTGAGGAACTGAATATGTGAAAGATTTGTGCAAAGTTTGTCGTCACGGTTCTCAGAGAAGATCAGAAAGAAAGACGTTGTCATGACAGCAGAGAGATGTTCGAGCTGATCAATTCAGATCTCGCAGTTCTTCATGTTCTGGTGACCTGAGATGAAAGCTGGATCTACTGTTATGACCGAAAGACCAAGAGACAGAGTTCTCAGTGAAAGCATGCTGGCTCTCACAGACCCAAGCTCAGACAGAGCAAACCCATCCAGAAACTTATTATGATTGCTTTTTTGAGAGCATAAGTATGATCCACATGCACTGTGTTCCCACTGGACAAACAGTTAACAAGAAATACTATGTTAAGGTTTTAAAAGAATTCAGGAAGAGATCCCGTTGGAAGAGGCCAGCACTTCTCAAAGCAGGTCAGTGACATTTCTACTAAGATAACACACCAGTCCACTACTCCATCCTTGTCACAGACTAATGGACCAAGATACCCATCAAGACAGTTCTTCATCCTCGCTATCGTCCAGACTTTGCTTCCTGTGACTTTTGGTTATTCTCTAAGCTCAAGGAAAACCTTAAAGGCTGTCGTTACGAAACAAGTGAGGAGATGAAAGAGGCTGGGGCGAGGGTCATTAACACACTCACACAAGAGGACTTTCATGGTGCCTTCCAGAAGTTGTTGGAACGGTACAACAAGTGCGTTGCAGCTGGAGGAGATTACTTCGAAGTGACTCAAGTTTCATGTGCGTACTATCAATAAAAGTGGCCATACGAAAAAAGTCTGGAAACTTATTGAAGGCGCCTCATATATATGTAACTGCATGATTGCAAATCCACCAACTAAAGAAATATGAGGATTGAAAAGACAAGATTGTCTTGATCTTTCACTATTCTAACAATATTATAGTTTATTGTTGTGATAATACACTTGGCATTTGTAGCAGCAAAAGGTTTTGGTATAATTTATAGTTATTTCATTGAACCATGTGTCTATAAAGCACCTCTTCATATGAATATAAACAAAACAGCAAAATTGTTGTTTAACACTGTTTGTTTGAACTTAATGAAATTGAACGTTTAATGTTCTTTAAAAATAAATATTGATGAGAACTGACACTTATTTTAACTGATTGGTAGAATTCGAGTTCTATTGAGGGATATAAAAGAATTATTTAACTACAAGGGTTGTTCCAAAAGTAATGCAGCCTATTTTCTAACAAAAGAAAATGTTCAAGAGCTACGAAGATGAGAGTGGTACCATTAAAACGACCTTTTGTGTTCAAGAATTCCTTTTTCTGCATTGTCACCATCATTCTCAATGCATTTTTGTCAGCGATGAAGTGATGACTGCATGGGCGTCCAGAGCGTGCTTTGTCACTCTCATCTTTATCGCCACTCTGAAATCGATGAACCCATTTCCTTACTGTGCTGACATCAACTGCATCGGCTTTGTAAACGTTCAACAGGCACCGGTGAATGTTGATCAGTTCAATTTTTTTCTGCCTGCAGGAATTTAATGAGGCATTTTTGCTTCTGATGCTTCTCTATGACAGGGATTGCTTTCTTAGTCTTGCACCGTCAATATCTGCAACAGAGAGATGAAACTTTTAGATCATGAATACATAAGTACAGTCACCATAACAATGCAATTTGCAAACCCCCTTTGCTCCATTCGGGCAGAATAAAAAATATAGGAGGCATTACTTTTGGAACGTTCCTTGTATAAAAAAAATTAGATCATAACTTAGGAAAATAGAACCTACTACTAGTTATATATAATGTGTGTGTGTGTGTGTGTGTATATATATATATATATATATATATATATATATATATATATATATATATATATAGGGGGAGTATGTATTATATGCCCGTGTTATATATATATATATATATATATATATATATATATATATATATATATATATATGCTAGCCAATTGCCCGACGTTGGAAGGAAGTGTATTACTAGAATATAAAAGGAAGTTTAAAGCTAGTAGTGAAATTTCCACCAAAATAGAATGGTTAACATATGAAATTAGACATGTTTAATAGAGGCAAACGATATATCTCCCATCTATTTTGCCCACTCAATCATAATCCACCTAACCTTCTCCCACTCTTTTCTCATTGACTCTTTTTTTCTACTTACTGCCTCTGTATAAAAGAATATTTATTTTTAATAAAGTCCTTCTATGCCAGATTAAGTTCGGTATGAGGACTAAAATAGTAGTTAACTTTGAGATGTTTGTGTCATTATTTTAACTAGTCTGTTCCCATGCTTTACTATTAATTCCATACCTTGATTATATATGAAAAGTGAGATGTTTTGCTTTAAAGCTATCCAAAACATAGAAATTTTTCTTTTCATGAGAGGAAGGTACTTTCTCTCTCTTTCATTTTTTTTTACTCAATTTTTATCCCAAACAAGACATTTTGCCACTTTTTTTTCATTCAATTTTCATCCCCAACAAGACATAGTGCCACTTTGAAGTAGGAGGCTACTATCAGGGACATAATTTGCAGGGGCATTATAAAGGGAGATGAGTAGAAAGATATTTGTTAACATTACACTTGAACTTCTGCATATCAGTACTGGCAGAATCCCGGAAGGGAGTTCCAAAGACTTGCAGTTCTGGGTAAGAAACTATTGTAGTAAAAGGCTTTCTTGCACCTAGGGATCTCTACTGTAAAGGAGTGGGACTTAGTTGCTTGTTGGGGGTAGTTACTTCAAGGAGGTACAAGTGTTTGCAGTTCGTCAGAGCATTCACCCTTAAAGTATTTGTAGAACAGGCAGAGGGATACAACATCTCGTCGATGGGACAGAGGCTGAAGCCTAGATGACAGTTCAGGACCTATCAGGTTGGCGACTCTCTTTTGAACCATGGGCGAATGGTGATCTTATAGAGGTACGGGATACTTTCAGGCGTAAGTAGTTTTCTAGCACGGTAGAAGGAGCCAACCTTTCTTGCAGCAGCCTTGGCAATGCTCTCAATGTATCTATTCCAGTTCATATTCCCTGTAAACGTTAGGCTTAGGCATTTAAAAGAAGTACTTTCAGGCAATGTGTTCTTGGCCATTGCTATTGGTGGTAGAAAAGGTTTCTTGTAATTATTGAAGGAAACAAGCTTAATCTTAGCAGCATTGAATGTGACCATCCATTTTTGTACCCATTCCACTATAGATTGGAGGTCATCGTCTAGTGTTTCTGTCATTTCCTTAAATATGTGTTTATTTGTTTTCCGCTCATATCTGTTATCGAGAATGGCGTCATCATTTTATCATGGAGGTTATTTATGAATATCAGGAATAATAAAGGTCAAAGGATAGACCCCTGCGGTACTCTCGCATTTATGTCATATTGTTTAGATGTACGTCCGTCGAGGACAACTTTGATTTTTCTATTATTTAAGAAGGATTTAATTACATTATGTATTCTTCCAGTGATACCGTATGATCTAATTGTTCTTAGAAGACCATCGTGCCTGTCAAAAGCCTTAGATATATGAATGGCTACCACTCTAACCTTCCCTGTTTTTGTCCAGTGAACGGTATTTACGTTCAGAGACTACAGTTAAGATATCTGCTGTTGAATGGACTGCCCTGAATCCATATTGTTTGTCAGTCAGGAGTTTAGCAGCTGTTAGGTGCTGGACTAGGGCTTGATTAACTAAGGACTCAAATATTTTGGCGAAAAGTGTGAGGAGGCTAATGGAGCGATAATTTAGTGGGTCAGTTCTTTCACCAGAATTCTTGAAGACTGGTACCACAGAAGCGGTTTCCTAGCAGTCATGTAAGATTTGAAAGGCTACTAATTAGGATCATGTTTAATAATCTAAATGTGGGGAGTTGAACAGTGAGTTGTTCGTTTGCATTTAATTTAAACTTCTGCATGTTAGTACGTGCAGGGGAGCAATAAACACAAAGAAAAGCCCATAGGAAGAAACTATTAGAATAGAAGGTTTTCAATTACCTACGTACCTCAACAGTGAAGGGATGGGATTTTGCAGTTTTTCAAATTAATAGGGAGTATTACGTCGAAGAAATAAAAGTGCAGTTATGTATGTTGAGGGAGACAAGAGTTCATGCTTGGCCGATAGTGCAGGATCGATTAGATTTGAAACACATTTTTGGACTTTGTCTAATAAGGTGAGGTGATACTAATGGTAGATACACCAGCCTAGATGTGGCAGCAGTACTCTATGTATTGGAGAATTGTGGCTTTGTAGAGATATAAGGTATTTTCAGGTGTGAATATTTTTCTAGCACAGTAGAGATAGGCCACCTTCCTTGCAGCAGTAGGTTCTAAATGTATTTGTTCCAATTCATGTGGCCTGTGAATGTTATGCCGAGGCATTTGAACGATGAGCTCTCAGATAGTGTTATTAGTTATAGCAATAGGAGGCTGAGAAGGTTTCTTGTAATTGTGAAAGAAAAGAAGCTTAGTCTTAGCAGCATTAAAAGTTACTATCTATTTACACCGAAATTCCATTACAGACTAAAGGTCATTTTCTGCGTTGGATATGTTCTGGTGTACAGTCGTTTTTCCCTATCGTTTACTATAGCGCACACTCTCAGCAGGAAATATACCTACCTCGGACGCTATTTTATCAGGGATGTTATTTATGAATATCAGGAACAATAATATTCAAAAGATCGACCCCAGAGACACACCTGCGTTAATATCATGTTTGGATGTACGGCCATCGAGAAAAAGCTGTTTTTTATCTCTTATCTAGGAAGAGTCTATTATGTTATGCATTCGTCCAGAAATATTATATGATTTAATTTTCTTGAGAAGCACTTCAGGCCAAACCTTGTCAACGGCTTCGAATATATCCAGGACTTCTGCCCTAGCTTATACAGTAAATGGCATATGCGTTCAGAGATGACCGTTAAAATATCTGCAGTAAAATGGACTTGCCTAAATTCATACTCTTGGTCAGAAAGAAGTTCAATTTCTCTCTCTCTCTCTCTCTCTCTCTCTCTCTCTCTCTCTCTCTCTCTCTCTCTCTCACACACACACACACATAAACTTATTTCCACAGTCAAGCAATGTCGCAGCTCACATAAGCCATGAAAACCAAGAAATTCGATGTCCAAGACTCGAGTTTCACTCTCATTTGGGCTCATCAGTTAAACACATCTGAACTCAGAATTCGAAACCCAAATCTCTTGCATGTGATGCGAGTACTTTGCTACTTGAGCAACGGCATCACACATAAGAAGGTCTATCAACTACCAGAGATGAAGTAAACCCCAGCGAAGTCCGACTATGGAATGTATCTACTTTATCTCAATTTCGTTGCTTGACTGAGGAAATAATCATATTATATCTCATATTCTGAAAATTCATGCATACATGTTTCAGTGGAATCCTCATTCAAGGAGGCTACCTCATTAGACTAAAAAAAAAAGAGGCGATATCGCTCCTTTTCTCTCTTTTTTTTTTCAGTCTGATGAAGTGGTTTGCTTGAATCAGGATTCCACTAAAACATGTATGCACATATATATCCAATAATGTTTGTATAATAAACAAACTATATATACAGTTTTTCTCCGGGATACGGTGGTCCTAGGATACGGTTTTTTCAGGGTATGATGTGGAATACAATGTTTTTCCGGTCCCTGGTTATAGTGTTTGCCTTACGGTGTTATTTATAATGTTATTTGATTATATACATGTGTCTTAAATACTGTACTGTATTTTGTTTTAATTTTCAATGCCGTATCCCGGGGGTATATATATATATATATATATATATATATATATATATATATATATATATATATATATATATATATATATATATATATATATACTTTTATTTTCTCAGTAGACATTTTGACGTTACTGGTACTCGGCATCACCAGATCACCTAGTCATCAAATGCTGCCATTGTCTGAATCTTTAGCATCATGTAAGCAAGTGAGGCCTTGGGGAAACTTTAAGTCTGATAATCGAAATTAGCCAATCAATTCGACCTTTTTCATGTAATCTGTAGAGATGCATGAGCGAGAGACTTGCTTGCAAAACGAGGAAAGAGAAATCCTTACTTCTACAAGCGGCAACAAAGATGAAAGAAGTCCCCTATAGTTTGCATCACTAAGGGAAAGCAAGACGTGAGATTGTGTCATGCCGAAAAACCTACAATGTTTGGTGGACTGTTTGAACTAAACACGATAAGCGAGTTGTGAAATGAATCAATCTATATAGACCTATGTAAACTTTCCTAACCTTTAAGGCTGGTGGCACAAAGCCTCGTGTTTGGGACGCTTTCTTACAGAAGCAACGTGGATAAATGAGAAGATATTTTATCTGAAATGGAAATAAAATTATGAATTCTGATGTTGTGTTTGTGTGATCCATGGATTTTACTTGATTATATTTTGTGAGTCATGGGTTCAACTTAACTAAATAAGCCGTAAGGATCCTACTCTGTGACTCTAAAGCAATGCTGAATTGATTTTGATTCCAACAAGGCTACGAAATTAAATTTTTCAACAACGGTTTAATCATTAGAATTTAAACAAGGTTTGAATATGACAGTCACAAGCGAATCTTCATGAGGAAAGACGAACAGCAAAAGCAACAAAAAACTAGTTACACATTTACTCCATTTCCCACACACAAGCCAAATAATCTGCAGACATATCTTCAATTATTTTATTTACAAACTAATTTAAGATCAGTTTGTCTAGTGAGTTGCAAAGTCAAGGATGAGGAAAGGCAAAAGAGACGAAAAAAAACGATAATTATTTTAGTTACTTTAACGACCTCAAGACTGTCGAGATTGCGAATACTTTTCATTTAATTGTATGATGTCATTTCTGCCTAAACTGTATCTCTCTGATTCTCACAAACCACGTTCATTTCCTGGCATATCAACCCTTTAACTTCATTCTTACTACTCCCATCTATAATATATCCTGTTTACACACAAGGCTATTTCCACCTGAATAATTTACATCTTAACTAATATTCATAATAACTAAACACCTACCAATGTTTAACAAACGTAATATATTTGATTGGATTTCAATAATAATTGTATAGATTGTATCAGTATAAACTACACAGCGCATATCACTTATTACATAAGGTTACTGTAGTACACACATGCACATGATAAGAATAATTCATATATTTAATGGATTGAAAAGAAGTAGCATGTTAGAAATATAAGTTAATCCATTCCATCATATTTAAACCCATATCGATATCCATTGGAACTTTAATTACATATTATTTTTTACCACAAACAATGCACAGTGCTGCTAAGTCGTAAAGGGCTACTATTTGGGAACAGATTTGCAGGGATATTATGTAGGAAATTGGGAGTGAGATGTCTGTTCACATTACGTATGAACTTCTGCATGTCAGTATATTCAGGGAAGCAAGGACTTGGAAGGGAATTCCAAAGTCTAGCAGTTTGAGAAGCTATTTGAGTAGAAAGCTTTTTAGCATCTAGGTATCTCTAAAATGTAGAGTTTGGCGGGTTAGATTACATCTAGGGGTTACTAGTGCTTTGAGTTCGTTCGAATACTTAGCATCACAATACTTCTTAAATTTATTAGTTTTTAAATTAAATGCTTTCATCCAATACTGTGTACATTGTGGAACGATAAAATTAGCGTCCTAAAAAAAAAGGCATTGTTCCGTTTCCGTTTGCTGAAAACAGGTTTTCTTTTTTGTTGCATACAATCTACTAGTTGGCCAGTTGTGTACAAATCCCAAGAGCGATAGGAGCCTTCTATCATGACTGAAAGTGACACAATGTTCAATAAGCGAGATCAGAGATGCGTCGCTGTACAACTCATGTTCTCTACCCATCCAAATTATAACGACAGGACCATTGCCAACACCCTCAAAAGGCAAATCAGATCGTTTAACGCTTGAAGACACAGTTCAATGGAGTTTCTGGTCACGATTATGGTCTTTGGTGTTGTTTCAAGTATACCTGGATGTGCTGAAGAGTGTAGTCATCCCTTGGTGTAATCAGGTGGCCACTGACAGACTTTGGGTGTGACAACTGACTCGGCGCTGGCCTACAAGTCCAAAGAGTCTCAGACTTGGCTTCAGAAATAGTGATACGACTTTGTACCTTTGTGCCCCCCCTTCCCGGGACCTGAATCCACTGAACTACTTCATTTGGTCAATCGTCGAGAACATCACCAACATGATCTCTCACAACACCAAATCCAGCCTGATCGCCGCCACCTTCCGAGTATTTGCCGAACTCCCATCAGCGCTTGTGGAAAAGGCATGCTCCCAGTTTCAGACCCATGTTGAGGATGAAGGCGGCTACATTGAATAGATGTCAGTTCTACTACATAATCAAGTTACCTGAATTGATTTTTTTTCAATAAATGTTTTAAAATAAACTGTAGTGTTGTTTTCTTTAGGGTAACAAATTTATCGTTTCACACTGTACTTATCCACTCTTTTTCACTGACAGTGTAAATGCTGTTTCATTTTCTTTTGAAGCGTGTAACTTTTCAGTAGACATTTATATACTTAGTATTAACTCAATTAATCCTAACAACTTATGCAGAAGTCCAGAAATATGCCTGGTTTAGAATCCAGACATGGGGCTACCTCTCTTGGATCTGATGGACCTGTAGATCTTTCCAAGTCATCTATCTAGAAGGAAAACTGATGTTAAACTTATGCTACTGACCTCATACGTCTTGCAGCATATAAACTGTAGAAGGAGGACTCTTTAGTCTTAGTCGACAACATTCCTAGAGCTGGTAACTCAAACAAATCACCGGTTTGCAAACTTAAATTGCTTAAGGAGTAGTTAGGCGCTGCAAATCGCCCGGCTTTCACACTCCTTCTTTGCCGATTATACAGGCATAGAAGTGCGATTACAGGGACTCGGCAGAGACACCCAGTGCTTGGCCTTGTTTCCTGAGTAGAGCAATGAAGGCCATTCCCTGCTCCCACTTCATTCTCATCTACTCAACCTACTAGACACTATCATCAAGCGTTTAATCTATCTCTGTATACAGGTTATTCAGGACAACCTGACATGGGGGATACTTCATTATATAAGTAAACCCTGACCAAATATTCAAAATACCATAATCCTGAGGTGCCCCGACCGGGGAATGTCGATGGGGATACTCAGGCAATTTTTGTAATTGCAAGAGTGCCCCTCCATTAGGGGAGCTTGCTTTTGATCCCCACATTCTCGAACTTCTGTAAAATATTGGCGATGTGCGCACCAGTTTAAATATCTACCATAGTATTCGAAATACAAATAAGATCCCTTTTTGACACGGCTATACACTAGCTCCTAAAAGCAATGGTACACTTTCTGATAGTCAACTCTGTACCGCTTGCCTGTTTCTCACCTGACATCAACTTGGATGTCTTCAAGTCCAACATAAACAAATTCCTGATGAACCGCCCCCTTAAGTAATTACACTTTATCAAATCCCCAATACTAACTAATACTACAACACTATCCCATTGATTACTGTACACGCAATAACCCTTATCCCCGAGTGGCTTCTGGGCCTTAATAAGTGGTGACCTCCATGTAAAAAAAAAAGTAGCAGGGCTTAGCTGGATACTCCACCAAACCAAATGAATTCATCTCCTGGAATCCAATAAGAAGATATACAATAATATAATTAACTGATGAATAATAATATTTTTCACTTCTTTGCTAACTCAAAATAAGGGAGGTAAACGAAAACCTTTATTGAACATTTAAATATCTATGTATCTTAAATATGTATCCTAAATAGAAATCAAAGGTTAGCCCCAAAACGAGGCCCTTGTTGATTTCTTTGAATTTACTGAAGTTAAATGAATAATAAAAAAAAACATTTTTTTTTTAATTCAATTTTCATCCCAAACAAGGTACAGTGCTACTTTGAAGCAGGGGGCTACTATCAGGGACTTAATTAGCGGGGTCATTATGAAGGGAGATGAGTAGAAAGATGTTTGTTAACATTACACTTGACCTTCTGCATATCAGTGCAGTTGGGAAAGCAGAATCCCGGAAGGGAGTTCCAAAGACCCGCAGTTCTGGGGAAGAAGCTATTGGAGTAAAAGGCTTTCTTGCACCTAGGGATCTCTACTGTAAAAGGATGAGACTTAGTACCTTGTCGGGTTTGTCGGGGGTAGTTACGTCGGGGAGGTACAAGTGTTTGCAGTTCGTCAGAGCATTCACCATTAAAGTATTTGTAGAACAGGCAGAGGGATGCAACATCTCGTCGATGGGACAGAGGCTGAAGCCTAGATGACAGTTCAGGACCTATCAGGTTGGCGACTCTCTTTTGAACCCTGTCCAGGAGCGAGATACAAGCAGCAGATGCACCAGCCCAGATGTGACAACAGTACTCCATACATGAGCGAATGGTGGCCTTATAGAGGTATAGGATACTGTCAGGCGTAAGTAGTTTTCTAGCACAGTAGAGGGAGCCAACATTCCTTGCAGCAGCCTTGGCAATCCTCTCAATGTATCTATTCCAGTTCATATTCCCTGTAAACGTTAGGCCGAGGAGTTTAAAAGAAGTACTTTCAGGCAATGTGTTCTTGGCCATTGCTATTGGTGGTAGAGAAGGTTTCTTGTAGTTATTGAAGGAAACAAGCTTAGTCTTAGCAACATTGAATGTGACCATCCATTTTTGTCCCTATTCCACTACAGATTGGAGGTCATCCTCTAGTGTTTCTGCCATTTCCTTGGATATGTGTTCATTTGTTTTCCTCTCATATCTGTTATATACCCATCTCCGAAACAATTTTATCAGGGAGGTCATTTATGAATATCAGAAATAACAGAGGTCCAAGGATAGACCCCTGAGGTACTCCCGCATTTATGTCATATTGTTTAGATATACAACCGTCGAGGACAACTTTGATTTTTCTATTATTTAAGAAGGATTTAATTACATCATGAATTCTTTCAGTAATTCCATATGATCTAATTTTCATCAGAAGACCATCGTGCCATACCCTGTCAAAAGCCTTACATATATTAAAGGCTACCGCTCTACCCTCCCCTGTTTTGTCCAATGAACGGTATATACGTTCAGAAACTACAGTTAAGATACCTGCTGTTAAACGGGCTTGCCTGAATCCATATTGTTTGTCAGTCAGGAGTTTAGCAGCTGTTAGGTGCTGGACTAGGGCTTGATTAACTAAGGACTCAAATATTTTGGTGAAAAGCGGGAGGAGGCTAATGGGGCGATAATTTAGTGGGTCAGTTCTTTCACCAGAATTCTTGAAGACTGGTACCACAGAGGCGGTTTTTCAGCAGTCGGAAAAGCAAGATTCGTTAAGGCATTTATTGTAAAGTTTGGAGAGAACTCGAGCAACCTCAGCAGAGCATTTTTTTAATAGCACAGCTGGGATGAGATCTGGTCCACATGCTTTTGAGGTGTCTAGGTTTTTTATAATAGCATGTACCTGAAAAGGGGCGATTTTCAAATCGTCTAGTGTGGCGTCTGTTCGCAGAGGAAAATCAGGGAGGGAGTGGTGTACCGAGTTCAGTGTGGAGTTTGAGGCAAACTGACTGGCAAGCAGATTAGCCTTGTCAGTAGTCAGATTGTTTGATAGTGGGGGAATAGTTGACTGTCCATTATTTACTACGCTGTTGTAGATTTTCCAAAAATCACGGATTCCTAATTTCTGTGCTTCGATGCGTTTTCTGGTGGTTTCAGAGTAATCTGTCTTAGCTGTCTCTATCACTCTCTTATAATTATTTCTAGCTTCTATAAACTTCTGTTTATTTGAGCTGAACTTATGTCGGTTTAATCTGCAGAACGCATGCTGCCTTTGACAAATGGCAGCTGCACAAGCAGAAGTAAACCATTGGGGAGAGTGGGGCTTGCTATAGAATTTCCGTGCAGGAACATGTGCTTCAATTGCAGTTTTGAACCATTCAGTGGTCTCATTTGCACACTGTTCTGCTGGAAGTAAAGATATTTTGCCATGGGGCATCTCTGATGAGTTCCCTGATGGCTTCCCAATCAGCCTTTTTGTAATACCTCGTTGTTTTGAGTAGTTGGTCTTCAGTTTTAGGGCGAGAATTTAGGCTGATTTCTACCATTATCACAGCGTGATCAGCATTCCCGAGTGGGCTGTGGGCATTTGTTGTACAGTCATCGGGAACCGTTGTCAGAAAGATCTAGAAGTGAGGCATGTTTATCTTGCTGGTCTGGGAAATGTGTCGGAAATGTAACTAACTGAGATAGGGAATGGGAAATAGAGAAGCTATGTGTTGTGCTACCAGCTACGTCTGTGTGATTAGAGAATCCTAGTCAGTTACTGTGGTGGACATTGAAGTCACCAAATACATGTATTTGAGTGCTATATCTATGCTGTCTGAGACTTTTTTTATTAGGGTACAGTCTTGGTTTGAGGGAGAGCGATAGAGAAAATACAAGTAGCTAATATTGTGTTGCATATTTAGTCTGAAGCACATAAAGGCCTGGTCGTCTGATTCTAGTTTTATTTCTCTAGTCAGGGGGGTGTTACGAACATACACTTTTTCTTTCTTTTAATATAGTAGTCTAGTTTTTTTTTCTTTTTTGTCTTCTTTATTATATATATTATAATTTGAATACAATTTGAATATGATTTGAATACATGCTGTAAAAAAAGCGGATTAAAAATAGATAACGAATAGTTTCCTCATGTGAGACTAACCGTAGCCCTCGGTGCAAGAGGGTCCGTGTGTGCCTGGCGTGTGGGGTGGTGGCTGATCCTGTGGTCGGGGCAGCGGAAGAAAGAGTTTCAAGATGGCGCCTGCCTGCTTTTATTAGAGACGGAATCTCGCGGGGATGCAAATTAGCTAGGCCATCTTGAATAATAAAAATCGGTCCATTGGAGGTGCGAGTCAGTCGGGTTCTGACGTTCGTGGCGATCAGTACAGTGACCGTTGGGTTCCGTGTCTATTCGTGCAGTCAGCTGAGCTTTGTTAGTTGCCTTCGCGCCGTGGCTGTCATTGTTTGTTGGTTTGCTGTGTGTTGCCGTGGTTCTTCAGTGAAACGCTTCGTCGCCCACGACGAGTCTCACCGTCTTCTACACAAGATACTCTTACAAGCTATTTCGGCCTTCCCACTCCGAACTTGGTTTTCTTTTCTTCAATGGCGGATAGGTTCGATCTAAAGTTGATACCGGAATTCGACGGATCCGACCCGGTACTCAGCTGGGTTGAGAAGGTCGAGTTACATTGTCAGTTGTCCGGCGTGAAAAATGTCGAGCGTGTGATTCCTCTGCGGCTGACCGGCGGGGCCTTCGCTGTATATCAGCAACTCAGCGCTGAGGAGAAGTGTGACTACTCGAGTATCAAGGCGGCGTTGTACAGGGCGTTCGCCACTGACCCCGCCACAGGGGACTGGTGCGTGCAGGGAGACAAACTGAGCGTGTGGGTGGACGCAAGTTCTCTAGCGATCGGTGTAGTTTTGGAGAAAGATGGGGCCGTAGTTGAGGATGCCTGCTGGCTGCGACCGGCGAATGATGCTGCCCATATCAACCTGGCAGAACTCGACGCTGTAATAAAGGGCATTAACCTGGCACTTCAATGGGAAGTGAAGAAACTGCGTGTGCACACTGACTCACTTTGCGTGCACCACTGGGTGTCGGACACACTCACGAGCAAGGCCAGGGCACGCACCAAGGCAGCCAGCGAAATGCTGATAAGACGGAGGCTCGAGACTGTGAAAAAACTGGTGACAGAGTACAACCTGTCCATAGACGTAGTGCTCGTCGCCTCGGACTACAACCTCGCCGACAAGCTCACTCAGGTACCACGGAGATGGTATGAAGCTATGAAGAAAGAAGCTAAGCCATTGCCTCTGTGTGCTGCCTCCGTTGAGGAGGACGAAATCAGGAAGATACATCACGACAGTGGGCACCCCGGAGTGCAACGGACCTACTACTTTGTGAAGTTGGCTAGACCATCAATACCAAAAAGCGCAGTAAGAGCAGTGGTCAGGGAGTGCCAAACGTGCCAGTCCATCGACCCCGCCCCAGCCAGATGGCGGAAAGGACAGCTGGGAGTGGACGCGACTTGGAGTCGGTTGGGTATGGATATAACCCACTACGGCAGCCAACACTTCCCCACGCTGATAGACTGCGGGCCAACGAGGTTCGCGATTTGGCGCCAATTGGCAAGGCAGGATTCCACCAGTGTCATCCACGAATTGGAATCCATATTCTACGAAAGGGGGCCGCCTGAGGAGATCCTCACAGATAACGACACGGCGTTCTGCAGCAGGGAATTTAGGCATTTTATGGACAACTGGGGGATCCGCCTTCGACACCGATGCGCGTATGTGCCGAGCGGCAATGGCATAGCGGAGCGATGCCACCGAACCGTGAAGAGGATCGCGGCAAGGAAGAAGTGTACGATCGCGGAGGCGGTTTACAGATACAACACAACGCCTAAGGACACCGTGACTGGCGGCAGTGCGCCTGCTGATGCGATTCATCACTACCACGTGCGCGTCAAGGACGTTGAAGTGTGTCTACCCGACCAACGAGAACCCCAGGGGACGTACCAAGTGGGAGACACCGTCTGGGTGAAGCCACCCGGCGGCCGGTGCACCAGCAGCTTTTGGAAGGGGCGGGTCACCGGCGTCATCAGTGAACAGGCAATACTAGTCGATGGTACTCCGCGCCACGTAAGGGATGTCCGGCCCGCTCTAAGCGCTGACCAATCGGCAAGCAGTGGAAGTAGCGAGTCATCCGACGATGAGCGATGGATCCAACCCGTGCCCCACGAACCTGGTGACTCAACTGCGAGCAGTGGAAGGAGCGAGTCATCCGACGATGAGCGATGGATCCAACCTGTGCCCCATGGACCTGATGACTACACTGCGAGCTCTAATGCTGATGCTGATGCTTCCGATGCCACTTCTGAGAGCTCCGATGAGGAAGTCCCGGCAATACCCCTCCGCAGGAGTGCTCGAATCAAACGGCCACGTCCGCCGTGTCACGTATGTGATCTGGAGACCAGGGGGGAGTGTGAGACTAACCGTAGCCCTCAGCGCAAGAGGGTCCGTGTGTGCCTGGCGTGTGGGGTGGTGGCTGATCCTGTGGTCGGGGCAGCGGAAGAAAGAGTTTCAAGATGGCGCCTGCCTGCTTTTATTAGAGACGGAATCTTGCAGGATCGCGCGAGATCTCGCGGGGATGCAAATTAGCTAGGCCATCTTGAGTAATAAAAATCGGTCCATTGGAGGTGCGAGTCAGTCGGGTTCTGACGTTCGTGGCGATCAGTACAGTGACCGTTGGGTTCCGTGTCTATTCGTGCAGTCAGCTGAGCTTTGTTAGTTGCCTTCGCGCCGTGGCTGTCATTGTTTGTTGGTTTGCTGTGTGTTGCCGTGGTTCTTCAGTGAAACGCTTCGTCGCCCACGACGAGTCTCACCGTCTCCTACACAAGATACTCTTACACCTCATATGGAACCTTACATCATAAGATATCTCACTACTGATGCAATTCTCTATCTATATAAAAGCCAAGTACGTCCAATGATGGAATACTGTTGCCATATCTGGGCAGGAGCTGCTAAAAACAGCCTATCGTGCCTTGACAGAGTACAAAATAGACTTCGTGGCTTAGTGAGGGATGCCCTTTTCTCTACCCTGCAACCTCTCTCCCACAGAAGAGACGTTGCGAGCCTTTCCTCGTTATTTCCATGGCAGGTGCTCGTCTGAACTCCAATCTCTGGTCCCCTCTCGCCAATCTTTCACGAAAAACACCCGTCTAGCTGAATCCACTGAAAAATTTCCCCCACTCTATATCTGTGCCTAAATCAAAACGCGGATTCCATGAACAAAGCTTCTTTCTTAGAACTGCACGCCTGTGGAACTCTGTTCCGTCTGCCTGCTTCCCACCGGACTACAACTTGGATGTCTTCAAGTCCAACGTTAACAAATTTCCTAATGAACCGCCCCCTTAAGTAAACACTTCATCAAATCTTCACAGTAACGTAATGTACTTGCAATAACCCTTATCCCTGAGTGGCTTCAGGGCCTTGATAAGTGGTGATCACTGTGTAAAAAAAAAAAATTATAGACTGGGGTTGATGTTGAGTTTGTATGGCACTTAACCTAGCACTGGTACAGTTTTCATCTGTACGATCATCATGATCCGTACATCTATTTACATTGAAAGATTCAGAGTGGTCACTTGAACCGTTACGTCACTTAGATAAGTATTCTAAATCTGAAATATTTATTCGAGACGAAGACAATGGCGCAAAAAAAGAAGAGCAATCACAAAAAGAAGGAAAGAAATGAATTGTCGAGCACACAATGTCTGAATGTTGACACTTGAATAAAAAGATGAGGAATTGAGTTGAGTTTCAAGATATTTCTTTAAACACTTTAAGATTCACGCTACAGATCATTCTGAAAACAAAGCTCACAAACTCAATCTGCTTGTAAGAGACATGACCAGGAAAATAAAAATAAACAGAAATATGACTGAAATATCAAAGGCTTTTCTATTATAAAAAAACAATGACCACCAACCCAGTTTGTTGATAAATGTTAAACATCAATTACGCCAATGTATCTTATGAACGATTAAAATATTTGCATATATTTTTATATTAGCATTTAGGGAACTAAACAATCATGAATTATTCATCTCTCCTGAGAACGAGCCCAGTCTAATAAAACAAACTAGCCAGTATTGTGATATATGGAAAGGGAGAAGAGGAAGACAAAAAATTCAACATTGCACAAGAATACAATAAACAAATAGATGTTGCATTAGATTATTTAGGTGAAGAGGCAAGATAAATAACTGGACGTTGCTCACGAATAAATTAGTGAAATATAGATTTAATCGTGTATTTTCAGAAAGGAACAATAAAAAAAGTTAGTTTTGTCCGGGGGAAATTACATAAAAACAAAAACATTTGTATTGTTAGGACGGATAGACAATTAGAAAAATAGAAACTTAAATATTAAGCGGGTTATTACTTTTTCTTTTTTTTAGCACACAATGTTCTATAGACATACTCGTGTATATATATATATATATATATATATATATATATATATATATATATTTACAGGTATGTATATAGATAGATAGATATATTTACAGGTATATATATATATATATATATATATATATATATATTTAAAGGTATATATATGTGTATATATATATATATATATATATATATTTAAAGGTATATATATGTATATATATATATATATACATATATATATATGTATTTACAGGTATATATATAAATAAATATATATATATATATATTTACAGGTATATATATAGATATATATATATATATATATAAATATATATATATATTTACAGGTATATATATATATATATATATATATATTTACAGGTATATATATATATAGATACATATATATATATATATATATATATATTTACAGGTATATATATATAGATATATATATATATATATATATATTTACAAGTATATATATATATATATATATATATATATATATATATATTTACAGGTATATATATGGATATACATATATATATATATTTACAGGTAAATATATATATATATATATATATTTACAGGTATATATATATATATATATATATATATATTTACAGGTATATATATATATATATATATATATATTTTTACAGGTATATATATATATTTACAGGTATATATATATATATATATATATATATTTACAGGTATATATATAGATATATATATACATATATATTTACAGATATATATATATATATATATTTACAGATATATATGTATATATATAGTTACAGATATATATATATATACATATATATATATATATATATATATATATATATATATATATTTATTTATAGAGATATATTTATATAGAGATATATATATTTATGGAGATATATTTATATATATATATATATATATATAGATAGATAGATAGAGATATATATGTATATATAGAGAGAGAGATAGAGATATATATGTATATATAGAGAGAGATAGAGATATATATGTATATATAGATATATATATATATAGATATATATATATAGAGATATAGATATAGATATATATATAAAGATATATATATATGGATATATATAGATAGATATGTATATAGATAAATAGATATATATACGTACGTATATATTCATATATATATGTACACATATACGTATATATTCATAAATATATTTATATATAAATATATATTTATATATATAAATTTA